>NC_044991.1:12811821-13095363 GCF_008728515.1 Papio anubis | reverse complement strand
TTTTGCTCTTGTCACCCAGGCTGGAGTGCAGTGGCACAATCTCGGCTCACTGCAACCTCCTCCTCCCGGGTTCAAGTGATTCTTCTGCCTCAGCCTCCTGAGTAGCTGGGATTACAGGTGTGCACCACCACACCCAGCTATTTTTGTATTTTTAGTAGAGACGGGCTTTCACCATGTTGGCCAGGCCGATCTCGAACTCCTGACCTCCGGTGATCCGCCCACATCGGCCTCTCAAAGTGTTGGGATTACAGGCGTGAGCCACTCATCCGCCCACATCGGCCTCTCAAGGTATTGGAATTACAGGCGTGAGCCACTGCGCCCAGCCTGGTGAGGTAAATGATGTTATTGCCAGAGTGGCAGGGTGGAGCCTTACCCTGTTGTGAAACACCTCCCTCCCTCTCTAGGTGTTCTCCCCAACTGGCTGCAAGGGAGGGTATTGCCCTTGGATAGAATTAAGAGGGCCGAGGGTCAGGGGCCAAGGGCCAAGGAGGTCGGTCGGATCTCCTTGGACCTGGAGGCCCTGGCTTTCAGCCAGATGCAGGGGGAGAAAGATGATGTCTCATGATGCCAGCGCTTCCTCTTCACTGGCGTCGGACCCGGGAAGAGTCCAGAATCAGCTTCTCTGACCTCACTCCCACTCACATGTCTCTGACACTTGAAGGACTTCCTGTTTTAGGGTCTTCCCGCTGGGTGACATTGAATGGGCAGTGATTCTCTAACTTTAGACTGGTGTTCCCCAGCTTTTGGGGACTCGGAGGCAGAGTAGACAGTTACCCTTACCCCTGGGGTGGGGAGGGTCATATTCGTGGTATCCCCAGGAGGTCACCAGGGGCTTCGTTTTTCTGAAGGACTGGAGGGTCTTGTGGAGCTCCTGGGACAGAGATCTAGATCCAGAGAGAACGTTCGTCCTTCTGATCTCAGTTCAGTTCTGAGAGCCCTCCCAGAGAGCAGCTCCCAAGGGCTCCAGAGTCCTCCGAGAGCCCTCTGGGAGAGCAGCCCCCCACCCGCTAGGCTTTCTGCATTTCTCCTTGCTTTGCTTTGCTCTGTAACATTTCGCAACAGTCTGCAGTACTGCTGGCTTTGTTAATCTCAGTATTCATTGTTTCTCTTGCTGGGCAGTGAACTTCAGGAGGGCAGGATTTTGTCTGTTCACTGCTGGAGCCCCAGCACCCAGAATACTTAAATCTGAGTTGGATGAATGGCTGCCAGCCACTGGGATTCCAGGGCTTTGGGCCCCCTGCCATAACATATGGCCCAGGGCAGGCGTCACATGCTGGGTCAGTCCCCAGCCTCCTGTTCACACATCCTTCTCTGTTCTACCTCCTGGGCTGTCCTTCCACACCCTCAGCTCAGTGCTTAGGCTTGGGCAGAACTGGCTGGGAAGGGGTGATAGTTAGAGGTGGGGTGTGGAGAAATGAAGATTGGGCTCTGGCTGTCCCCATGGCCTTCCCATGCAAAAAGTATTTTGTCATCCAAAATCCATATTTCAGCAGGTGCAGTGGCTCATGCCTGTAATCCCAGCACTTTGGGTGGCCGAGGTGGGTGGATCATTTGAGGTCAGGAGTTCGAGACCAGCCTGACCAACATGGTAAAACCCTGTCTCTACCAAAAATACAAAAAAATTAGCCAGGCATGGTGGTGGACACCTGTAATCCCAGCTACTCTTAGGAGTCTGAAGCAGGAGAATCGCTTGAACCCAGGAGGCAGAGATTGCAGTGAGCCAAGATCTCGCCATTTTACTCCAGCCTGGGCGACAGAGGGAGACTCCTTCTCAAAACAAAACAAAAAAAATCCAGCAGGTGGCTCACACCAGTAATCTCAACACTTTGGGAGGCCGGGGTGGGCTGATCACAAGGTCAGGAGATCGAGACCGTCCTGGCTAACATAGTGAAACCCCATCTCTACTAAAAATACAAAAACATTAGCCGGGCGTGGTGGCGGGCACCTGTAGTCCCAGCTACTCGGGAGGCTGAGGCAGGAGAATGGCGTGAACCTGGGAGGCCGAGCTTGCAGTGAGCTGAGATCGCACCACTCACTCCAGCCTAGGCAACAGCACGAGACTCTGTCTCAAAAAAAAAAAAAAAAAAAATCCATATTTCATTCCAACTTTACAAGATGGGGAAATCGAGGTTCAGGGAAGCATGTAACCTAGATTGTTGTTTAACCAGTATTGGGGGTTAAAGGGGTGACCGTCCGGTCGTGTTCACACCCACTTCATGTAGACCTGTTGGCCCTCTTTCCTTGCCACTACCCGTTTCTGGATTCAGACTTCCCCAGAACCTCACCCCTTGCCTGCCCTCAGCTGACTGCTCATTCATTCATTCATTTGCCAAGGGGAGACAGGTGTGGACATGAGTGGCTGGGATGCAGTGCCATAGCAGGCTGGGGGACATGAGAGAACCGATCCAGCACTGCTACCCTGGGCAGGAGTACAGGATTAGGGAAGGGGACACCGGAGCCACTCCCAAGGGAATGAAGGCTTTCTGAACCTGTTGTGATGGTAAGACCCATACTCCTTACTGAGGCCCCTCATTCTCTGCCTCGTGCAGCTACCCACATCTTTCCTGCCCATGCAGCCACGTGCGGGTCAGAGGTGGACCAGCTCCAGCCTGGGTGACTCCTGGCCCCTGCTTGTGTGTTGCCTCTTCCAGGCAGTCTCCCTAACCCCAAACTGAACTGAGTCCCCTCCCCTGTGTTTCTGCAGCTCCTTGGCTTCTCTCTGTCACACTTTATTGAGAACCTAGCTTCCCTTAGCACACTTCCCGGCTACACGGCTCCTTGAGGGTGGGACTCTGATTTTTTTCTCCCTTACTTCTGGATCTCCTCTGAGCATAAATTCCATGAGAATTATGGAGACACTGTTCTCAGCAGAATCAGAGGAGATGGGGCTGGCCTGATGGGTCCAGCTGCAGGGGTGGGGGGAATGGGGAGGAGGGAAAGAGCCCTGACCATAGTCTCTAAAAGTGGGGCCCTTAGGAGAGCAGCTGTGCTCATCTGTCTGTTTACACCCGCGCTCAGGTCTTGAGGCTGTCTGGGCAGGAAGGCAAGGGGAGAGCTTTCCCACGTGCTCAGTCGCACTCCCCTCCCACTCCTGACCACACCTTTGTCAGGGTCAGGAGCGGAAGAGCAGGAATCCCACTGCCAGGCCACAGTGACCCCAGCTCTCCTCTTCCAGATAGAGCCACGAACCCCCTGAACAAGGAGCTTGACTGGGCCAGCATCAACGGCTTCTGCGAGCAGCTCAACGAGGACTTTGAGGGGTAGGTAGCCGGCCCCGCTTGTTTGCACTGCCCTGCACTCTCCAGAACCCAGTCTCGGGTACAGAGGCCTGAGTGGGTGGACACCCGGTTTTCATTCTGAACATACTCACAAAGTGATGAGGATAAGGTCACTTGGTACTGAATGCTGTTTGGGTGTCACTCTCTGGGGTGGGCCTTGCTGGTTCCATGTAACAGGTAAAGAAATCAAGGCTCAGAGGACTCAGATCTGCTCCCACATCTCACAGGGAGAAAATGCTAGTCCTGAGCTTGATAAGACCCAGGCCTGCTGGACCCGCAGCCAGTGCTTTGTGGGGAAGGGCCCCCCAGAGGGAGAACTGCGTGTTCCCCAACTGGGAGGAGGCCAGTAGGTCCTTTCCTCAAGGAAGAACCAGAACTTCCTGTGTTAGAATCACCTAGAATGTTGGCCAGGCACAGTGGCTCATGCCTATAGTACCAGCACTTTGGAAGGCCGAGGTGGGCGGATTACTTGAGGTTGGGAGTTTGAGACGAGCCTGGTCAACATGGTGACACCCTGTCTCTACTAAAAATGCAAAAATTAGCTGGACATAGTGGTGCATGCCTGTAATCCCAGCTACTCAGGAGGCTGAAGCAGGAGAATTGATTGAACCCAAGAGACAGAGATTGCAATGAGCCGAGATTGTGCCACTGCCCTCCAGCCTGGGCAGCAGAATGAGATTCTGTCTCAAAAAACAAAACAAAGAATTACCTAGAATACTTGTGAGAAATGTACATTCTTAGCCAGGCATGGTGGCGCACATCTGTAATCTCAGTTACTGGGAAGGCCAAGGCGGGAGGATCCCTTGAGGCTACCCTGGGCAACATAGCAAGACCTCATCTCTTAAAAAATTTTTAAAAAAAGGGCCGGGCGCGGTGGCTCATGCCTGTAATCGCAGCACTTTGGGAGGCCTAGACAGGCGGATCACGAGGTCAGGAGATCGAGACCATCCTGGCTAACACGGTGAAACCCTGTTTCTACTAAAAATACAAAAATTAGCTGGGAGCGGTGGCGGTGCCTGTAGTCCCAGCTACATGGGAGGCTGAGGCAGGAGAATGGCAGGAACCCGGGAGGCGGAGCTTGCATTGAGTGGAGATCGCGCCACTGCACTCCAGCCTGGGCGACAGAGAGAGACTCCGTCTCAAAATAAATAAATAAATAAATAGATAGGCCGGGTGCGTTGGCTCATGCCTATAATCCCAGCACTTTGGGAGGCCAAGGCAGGCGGATTACCTGAGGTTGGGAGTTCAAGACCAGCCTTACCAACATGGAGAAACCCTGTCTCTACTAAAAATACAAAAAAAATTAGTCGGGCATGGTGGTGCCTGCCTGTAATCCCAGCTACTTGGCAGGCTAAGGCAGGAGAATCACTTGAATTCCGGAGGTAGTGGTTGCAGTGAGCCGAGATCGTGCCATTGCACTTTAGCCTGGGCGATGAAGTGAAACTCCATCTCAAAAATAAATAAATAAATAAATAAATAATAAAAAATAAGGCCAGGCGTGGTGGCTCATGCCTATAATCCCAGCACTGTGAGAGGCTGAGGCGGGCGGATCATGAGGCCAAGAGATCGAGACCATCCTGGCCAAGACGGTGAAACCCCGTCTCTACTAAAAATACAAAAATTAGCAGAGTGTGGTGGTATGTGCCTGTAGTCTCAGCTACTTGGGAGGCTGAGGCAGGAGAATCACTTGAACCCGGGAAGCCGAGGTTGCAGTGAGTCGAGATTGCACCAGTGCACTCCAGTATGGTGACGGGGTGAGACTCCATCTCAAAAAAATAAATTAAATAAATGCCCATTCTTGGGCTGCCCCCAAACTCAACTCTCCAGTGGGGGGTTGGGAGTGGACAGTCTTTTTTTTTTTTTTTTGAGACAGAGTCTTGCTCTGTCGCCCAGGCTGGAGTGCAGTGGCGCCATCTTGGCTCACTGCAAGCTGTGCCTCCCAGGTTCATGCCGTTCTGCCTCAGCCTCCCGAGCAGCTGGGACTACAGGCACCCGCCACCATGCCTGGCTAATTTTTTTGTATTTTTTAGTAGAGACGAGGTTTCACCGTGTTAGCCAGGATGGTCTCGATCTCCTGACCTCATGATCTGCCCGCCTCGGCCTCCCAAAGTGCTGGGATTACAGGCGTGAGCCACCGCGCCTGGCCAGGAGTGGACATTCTTAGTGGCCTCCCTTGGTGATACTAAAGTTTCGGGACCACAGACAGTGGTATGTGTGTGCTTTGGAGTCATGTTGCTTGGGTATGAGTCCCGTCCCCTCTCTTAGCTGAGCAACCTTGGGTGAGTGGTTGTCTCCGAGAGTCAGTTTCTTCACACTTGAAGGAACTTCCCACGGTGAGGTGGGAATGACAGTGCTGCCTGCCTTATGCAGCTTAGGCAGGAAACTGCATGTGAGCCTCCTCACACGTGACCAGTTCAGCACATGTGAGCTCTTGCCGTCGATGGCAATGGGTCTTTTACAGTCTGGTAGATGAATGTCACCACCTCCACCATGAAGCTGCTCTGATTTGCCACAACAGAACATCCTTTGCCATCTTGAGTTCCTGGGGAACTGTGTCAGCCCGTCTCTCGTAGCATATAGTACTTGTCTCTATGGCAAGCCAAGCCAAGGACGTGACACGTCAGAGTTCTTAGGCCAGCCCAGGAGCTGAGCTCACACCTTTTGAAGGTCCCCGCCTGCACTCTCTGCCTGGCCCCGCCTTGCCACAATCCCAGGCCGTATCTGATCTGGAGGGGGAGCTGGGCCTTTGCATATGCCTGCAGAAACCTTGGAGGGCCGAAGTCTCAGCGGCAGGCTGGAGTGGTGACCCTCCCCTAGGGTGACCAGGGCTCCTTGGAGGAGGGCTGCAGTCCCGGCGGGCTGGGGTCACGGCCCTCCCCTAGGGTGACCGGGACTCCATGGCGACTCTGGCTCTGTGTTGTTCCTCCCACCCAGGCCTCCACTCGCCACCCGACTGCTGGCCCACAAGATCCAGTCCCCGCAGGAGTGGGAGGCGATCCAGGCCTTGACGGTGAGAAGGGGAGAGACCACCATCCGTCCCCGGCCATGTGATGACACCAAGGGAGGCCAAGACTGAAGTTCTTGGGGTCCATAAGGCTCTTCAGAGCCCAAGAGAGTTGTGCTAAGATGGCCCAGGATAGAGGTCCGGGCCCGCCCCAAGGGTCCCACCACAGCCAGCAGGCTGGCCTCCCACCCCAGCATCCATACACATAGGCCTCTTGCTGAGCAAAGGCCCTCTACGGTCATCTGGTCCAGGGGTTCCTTGCTTCAGCTGCACATCGGCTGCCTTTCAAGGAAGCGTATTTAACACATGGAATCAGGGCTCCACCCAGACCTGCCAAGGCCACACTCCTGGAGTATCTGCATCCAGAGATCTGCACGTTTGTAAAGCTAAGGGGTGGTGCTTGGGCTCAGGCCTGAGGTTTCGCATCTGTTCAATAGCAGAGGAGAGAGGGGTGTACGTCTGTGGCCTCCAGCATGGGCCACATACCAACCCACCATAAAGCAAAGCTGATTTTAAGTGGTGGTAGAGAAACAGTTTCTCTCTTTTTTTTTTTTTTTTGACGTGGAGTCTCACTCTGTCACCCAGGCTGGAATGCAGTGGCGCGATTTTGGCTCACTGCAAGCTCCTCCTCCTGGGTTCACGCCTTTCTCCTGCCTCAGCCTCCCCAGTAGCTGGGACTACAGGCGCCCGCCCAGCTAGTTTTTTGTATTTATTTTTTAGTAGAGACGGGGTTTCACAGTGTTAGTCAGGATGGTCTCGATCTCCTGACCTCGTGATCCACCCGTCTCTGCCTCCCAAAGTGCTGGGATTACAGGTTTCAGCCACCGCGCCCAGCCAACAGTTTCTCTTTTAGTACTTATGTGTTTAATTGGGTGCAGTGGCTTATACCTGTAATTTCAGCACTTTGGGAGGCAAAGGCAGGAGGCTTGCCTGAGGCAAGGAGTTCAAAGCTACAGTGAGCTATGATTGTGCCACTGTACTCCAGCCTGGACAACAGAGTGAGACCCTGTCTCTAAATAATAATCATTATTGTTATATATTTGTTTTAACATTTTTTCTTGAGTATAACTAGTCCTATGATTTCATAGATATACCTTAGGATGAGGCCAAGGTAGACGTTGCTCATATAAGGTTTTTTTTAAAAAAGGAAAAATAGGCCAGGCACAGTGGCTCACGCCTGTAATACCAGCACTTTGGGAGGCCAAGGCGGGCGGATCACCTGAGGTCGGGAGTTCGAGATCAGCCTGACCAACATGGAGAAACCCCGTGTCTACTAAAAATATAAAATTAGCCAGAAGTGGTGGCGGGTGCCTATAATCTCAGCCACTCGGGAGGCTGAGGCAGGAGAATCACTTGAACTCAGGAGGCAGATGTTACAGTGAGCCGAGATCATGCCATTGCATTCCAGCCTGGACAACAAGAGTAAAACTCTGTCTCAAAAAAAAAAAGGAAAAATAGTAAGAAAATAATGTACAGTTGGTACTCAGATGTGGGGCCTAAGCTATGAACGGGACTAGAGCATCGCTACAGGTTGGGCATTGCTGGGCACTGCAGGTCACCTGACCCTATCTCCCAAGGGGGTGATGATCAGTCCCAGAGGCCGCTGTGACTCAGAATCTTCCATCCTCACAAGCCGTTCCCTCCCTTCTGAATGCCCACCCATGGGCTTCTGGCCCCTGGCCAAGGCATGGGAGGGAGGCCGTGGCCTCTGATGCTCCTGGGCGTCCCCTCCCATCCCCCATCCCTGCACAGGTGCTGGAAACATGCATGAAGAGCTGCGGCAAGCGGTTCCACGACGAAGTGGGCAAGTTCCGCTTTCTCAACGAGCTCATCAAGGTCGTGTCTCCCAAGGTTGGTGCCCCCAGCCCAAACTCAGACCTGCCCTATCAGATGTGGGGAGAGGAAAGGGGACCTTCAGACTGTGGAGCAACTTTTCCAGGGAGCCTCCTGCTGGGGTGTCACCTCAGCCCCCCATTAGAACTCAGACATAGGACAAACACAGATCCCTTCTCACAGTCCCCTCATACCTGATTCTGGGACAGCCTGGGGTCTCAGAGGAGTGTTTCCAGGCTGGCCAGGGGCGGGGCAGCCATGGAACTGCCCGGTGCTTAGGGAGAAATGATCCCAGGGAATACGTACAGCTGACAGATGGCTGTATGTGTCAGCGATCTCTGGCCTGAAATCACTCCCTGTGGACTTGGCCATAGCACCCTACCTGGTCTCTGGCAGGTTTCCCTGTCCCCACCACACAAGAGCACCCTCCCTGGACCTCAGCATCCAAGGCCACAGACCTGAGTGATGGAGCCTGCTGGCTCCAGATGGGCCATCATCCCCAGCTCAGCCCAAGGAATCTTCCCACAGACCGTGAACATTTCTTTTTTTTAAAGTTTTTTGGAGACAGAGTCTTCCTTTGTCACCCAGGCTGGAGTGCAGTGGCACGGTCTCTGCTCACCATAACCTCCGCCTCCTGGGTTCAAGCAATTCTCCTGCCTCAGCCTCCCAAGTAGCTGGGATTACAGGCGCACGCCACCATGCCCTGCTAATTTTTTATATTTTTAGTAGAGATGGGGTTTCACCATGTTGGCCAGGCTGGTCTAGAACTCCGGACCCCGTGATCCGCCTGCCGTGGCCTCCCAAAGTGCTGGAACTACAGGCATGAGCCACCATGCCCGGCCTACCTACCAGAAACTTTTTTTTTTTTTGGACAAGGAGTTTCACTCTTGTCACCCAGGCTGGAGTGTAATGGCACGATTTCAGCTCACTGCACCCTCCACCTCCCGGATTTGAGCTGTTCTCCTGCCTCATCCTCCCGAGTAGCTGCAATTATAGGCGCCCACCACCACGCCCAGCTAATTTTGTATTTTCAGTAGAGGCAGGGTTTCACCATATTGGTCAGCTGGTCTTGAACTCCTGACCTCATGATCCACCCGCGTTGGCCTCCCACAGTGCTGGGATTACAGACGTGAGCCACCGCCTCCGGCCTACTGTGAACATTTCTTAAGCTGTTTGAGTGACAGCCCACCCCCTTGGCCCTTCTTTGCTCAGACCCATCCTTTGACCAGAGCTACTGAATGACCCATATGGCCTCCCATTCTCCTCCCAAGAGGGGACTCTGGTGTGAGAGCCACTTTCCCCAGCCCAGTTTGCTGGTAGGAAATGGGGAGTAGGCCCAGGGCCTCCCAGTTCCACCCTCACCCCTCCCTGGGCAGCCTGGAGGCCTCTGGCTCCTCCTTCCTGGGATGTCAAGGCTAAGTTCCCAGAGCCAACCATGAGCAGGCCTGTCCCTCATATCAGTTCTGCATCCTCACCATGGTGCCACCCAGCAGTGGGGAAACAGACACTGAGGGCTGACCCAGCTAATAAGTGGCAGGGGTAGTAGGTGAACTCAGTCTACCCCAGGCTGGTTGGGTGGGGCTGTGAGGACCCTGTAGGCCAGAGGGCTTCCCGGGGAGTCCTGGGGAGGCAGTAGGGTGTGGACAGGGCTTGAGGCTGAAGTGAGTAGGGCCGGGCAGTATCAAAGGCCTCCCTACTGTGTCCCTGAAGTATCTGGGCTCTCGGACATCGGAGAAGGTGAAAAACAAGATCTTGGAGCTCCTCTACAGCTGGACAGTGGGCCTGCCCGAGGAGGTGAAAATCGCAGAGGCCTACCAGATGCTAAAGAAGCAGGGTGAGGCACACAGGGTCGGGGGGTGACCAGGGCCTGCCCTCCCCTCCCCCACCATGAGCTGGGGCTCCAGCAGCTTCAGGGGCTTCTGAGCCAGCAAGGTCATGGGTCTGTCCTTTAACTCCTGGAGAACATACAGCTAGTGTGGCCTTCTGTGCTCTGCCCGAGGCTAGCTTGGGTGGAAAGAAGGTGAGTTCGAATCAAGCTTCCCCTCAAAGAGTGGTCTCCAGGGAGTAGCCTCAAAATATGGGTCCCCAAACCATCTCCCCCAGGCAATTTTGATGGAGTAGGTAGGAGCAGGCCCAGGCCACCAAGAGTCCAGAGCCAGCGTGCTGGCAACAGACTGACCTCCCTCTTCTGTCCTGCCCTTGCCTGCCCCCCGTCCCCGTGTCACCCCTACCCCTGGGCCTGGGACATATTGACAGCCTTTCTGACACTCATCTAATCCAGGAATTGTGAAGTCCGACCCCAAGCTTCCAGATGACACTACCTTTCCCCTTCCTCCTCCACGGCCCAAGAATGTGATCTTTGAAGATGAGGAGAAATCCAAGGTGAGACTCCAAGGAGGCACACTGGGGACTCCAAGCCCAGGTTGGGGTCCGTGGGTTCTGGCCCCTAGCTGCTCTGGCATCAGCTGTTGGAACAGAGGCACACACTGAGCCCAGGCATCGTTGTGGATGATGGGTGCTGTTTACTGGGCACTTGATGTGTGCTGAGTGTGTCCCATACAGCATCCCCACGTTTAATAAATAGGAGTGTGTCTAGTGTCCCTGGAGTTTGTTTGAGGGCATTTCATAGGTTGATCAGGAGTTTACATATCTCTACGTATTTTGACCTTTTCAATAAGAATTTTACTAATTTTTTGTTAATGTTAATAAAATTAAAACTTGTGGGTGAAAAATTAAACAGCCCAGGAGGAGGTAAGATTAAAATAAAGAGGTTAAAGTTAAAGCTCCCCTCTCCCCAGTCCCAGCCCTAGCGCTGGAGGGTATCTACTGCTAAGGCTCTCGTACATTGTCCCAGAAAGGTTCTCAGCCATGGGGATATAAGGAGCAGCATTTGTTGATTACTTATTTCTGCCAGGCGCTGTGATGTGCACCTTACACGCAGTGTCTCCACTGGCCTGTGGCCACCCTATCAGATGTCAATAAATTCTCACCATTTCACAGAGAGCTTAAGTAACTTATTCATGTCCCACAGGCAGGAAGCAGGGAGCCATCATGTGACTCCAGTCTTCTGACCCCTGGCCCAGGTGTTGCCCTCACGGTCACATCCCTCTGTCTCTGCAGATGCTGGCCCGCCTGCTGAAGAGCTCCCATCCCGAAGACCTCCGCGCAGCCAATAAGCTCATCAAAGAGATGGTGCAGGAGGTAGCAGCTGAGCCTAGAGCACAGGGAGGAGGCGGGATGGGGGTATTGAGCTGGGCCACCGAGATGGGACTGTATGTGTCTTCACGTGGAAGGAGCCCTGCAGTGACCCAGGGCTGGCACAGCAGAGAAGCTGATGGCTGGGCGACCAGGGTGTGCAGGGAAGGATTCCTGGCAGCCTGGGTGACTTGCTCTGGATGGGCCTTTGGGAGGCTGGCTACCTCTTTGTCAAAAGTTAGAAACGAATTAGGCCTTAGTGTATTTTTAAAAATACATAAATATATGTAAGTATGTATATGTGTATGTATATGAGGAGATTTCTTTTGAGACAGGGACTCACTCTCTTGCCCAGGCGGGAGCACAGTGGCATGATCATGGCTCATTGCAGCCTCAACCTCCTGGGCTCAAGCAGTCCTCCTACCTCAGCCTCCCAGGCCTCTGGCACTAAATACATGTGCCACCACACCTGTATAATTTTTGTATTTTCTTTTTTGTGGAGAAGGGGTTTTGCCATGTTGCCCAGGCTGGTCTGGAACTCCTGGGCTCGAGCAATCTGCCTGTCTTGGCCTCCCAAAGTGCTGGGATTACAGGCATGGCCAAATGTTTAATTTTTAAGTAAATATACATATGTTGCCTGGGTGCCTGCTGAAACTTTTTTTTTTAATTGAGACAGGATCTCATTCTGGAGTGCAGTGGCATGATCATGGCTCACTGCAGCCTTGACCTCCTGGGCTCAAGCCATCCTCCCACCTCAACCTCCCGAGTAGCTGGGACCAAAGGCACACGCTCCAACACCCAGCTAATTTTATTTTTTGTAGAGACAGCGTCTCCCTTTGTTGCCCAAGCTAGTCTCGAACTCCTGGACTCAATGTCCCTCCCATCTCAGACTCCCAAAGTGCTGAACAAAAAGTTTCAAAACTGGATGTGGTGGCTCATGTCTGTAATCCCAGCACTTTGGAGGCCAAGGTGGGAGGACGGCATGAGGCCACCTTTCACTCTGCAAAGGAGGGGCACGCACAGTAAGCAAAGGGGAAGGGGAAAGCCAGGCCACTCCCGACAGCAGCCTTTAAAGGCACGGGCTCCCCCATCTGCCAGGCACCAACACTGGAAGGGTCTTCGTGCTCGTTTCTAGGCTGTACCTGATGACCACAGAGGTCCCCTTCCACTGTAAAGTACAGGAACCTCCTTTGAAAGGGCAAACACAAGGAGGGCAAGAGTCACTGAGAACCACAGTGGAGGTGTAGGGCCCTGGCCTTCAGAAGCACCTGGTGAGGGGCTTGGAAACCCAGGTTCCTGGGCCATCTTGGGAGATCCTGATGAGCTTGTGCAGAGGCCTGGACACTGGGGGCTTCTTGGACCACAGTACCCTTCCTGGGCATGAGGGGCTTCTGGCAGGGCCTGCTGGAGCCCCACCCAGAGTCTGATCCCACAGTCACCCAGCTGTCAACCCGGATCCCAGCACACCCACTCTCAAGTGGCAGGGGGCGGTGCCTTGTCCAGGCCAAAGGTTCTCAGGGGCCCTTGGCCAATGTGTCCCCAGGACCAGAAGCGGATGGAGAAGATCTCGAAGCGGGTGAATGCCATCGAGGAGGTGAACAACAATGTGAAACTGCTCACGGAGATGGTGATGAGCCACAGCCAGGGCGGCGCAGCAGCCGGCAGCAGCGAGGACCTCATGAAGGTGCACCTGCCTCCCCGACTCCCCCACTCCCCGCCCACTCCACAGCCCACGCAGACCCTGACCCGCCCACCCTGCTGCCCTCAGGAACTGTACCAGCGCTGTGAGCGGATGCGGCCCACGCTCTTTCGATTAGCCAGCGACACAGAGGACAATGATGAGGCCTTAGGTGAGCCCGGGGCAGGTGCTGAGGTCAGGTCCCCCACTCTCCATCTCCTGCCCCGACCTCCCCCAGGCCTGCTAAGTATCTGCAGTTGGAAGGAGCCACCACCAGGGGGCCCCCCTTCTCCAGCACCGACCCTGGGTTTTTACACTCTGAGGACACAGAGGAGGGGCCGCCTCGCTGTTGAGAGGCCCTGTGGGCCAGCCCCCTTAACAGGCACCTCATTTACTGCCCGCAGCTGCACAGGAGGCAGAACCATCCCCTTTTCACAACTGGGGTTAAGGGAGGAAAATGACTTGCCCAGATCACAGAGCAGAACCGTGGCAGAGCCGGGGGAGACGGAGGGCCATCTGCCCCTAGACCTTCCTCCCTGGTGAGGGCGAATGGAAGCTAAGAGTGCATCCCACGGCCCTGGGCAATTCCAGACCTGAGCCTGAAGGCTTCTGCCAGGGCCACATACCAGGTTCTTTTCCTTGATCTCTGCCCACGTGTCAACCTAGGCCACTTGGACTGCGGTCTGGGTACCATCCACTCCCTCGTTAAGCAGGAGCCCCACCCAAAAGGCTCACTGCCCAGATTGCCCCACACCCTGGCACCCGGGCAGGCAGTGTTGCTGAGGGCCTCATTGGTGCCAGGCACTGTTCTAGGCCCTCAGGAATCTGGCACTGACCAAAGTTTGCAAAAGGCCGGGTACGGTGGTTCACACCTGTAATCCCAGCACTTTGGGAGGCCAAGGTGGGAGGATTGCTTTAGGCCAGGAGTTCAAGACCAGCCTGGGCAACATAGACCCAGTCTCTATTTCAAATATATTTGTATTTAAAGAAAAAAAAAAAGGTTGACAAAAGCTTCCTTGTGGTAGTTTAGTGAGAGGAGACAGACAATAACCAAGTCCATGAGCACCGACAGTTTGTCACGGTGGTGACATGGAGGAAGGGAAGCAGGGAAGGGATGAGGTAGTGCAGGAGGGGTTTAGGACAGGCCGCCCTGAGGTGAGCCTTGGGTGAAGACCTGAAGGCAATAAGGGATGAAGCTGTGCAGAGATCCAGGGCAGCCAGAGAGCACAGCTGGAGTGGAGGCCTAGAGGCGGGAGCGGGCCCAGTATGTTAAGACAGCCCAAACAGTATGGCAGGGAGCGAATGAGGGGAGGGTGGGAGATGAGACCAGGGAGGTAGCGGAGGGCCGGAGCCTCAGCAGACAAGATGGGCTGTTCCCCTGCCCCTGCCCCTACCCCTTCCCCTCACACACAGGCTGTGATGGATGTGGGGTCCTCGTCTCCTGCCGCCCAGAGGCCCCCACAGTCTTTCAGCCTGGCCTCTCCCCTCCTGCCTGTTCCAGCGGAGATCCTGCAGGCCAATGACAACCTCACCCAGGTGATCAACCTGTATAAGCAGCTGGTGCGGGGTGAGGAGGTCAACGGTGATGCCACAGCCGGCTCCATCCCTGGTGAGAAAGTGGGGCAGGAGAGCTGGGAGGGCACCCATCAGGCTGGAGGGGCACAGAGAGTGCAGGGTGGTGTGCTGTTCTCAGAGCTGCTGGAATGACTGCCAGGGTGACCCTGGCCCCTTAAGATGGGAAGGCCCCAGTGAGGGAGCTGGGGGTGAAGTCTGTGCCAAGCCTGCAGCTGTAGGGGAAGAATCTGGATGCTGCGGGGGGAGCTGAGGGTTTGGTGAGGACAGTCAGAAGAAGGCTTTCTTTGACAAATCTGGCACCTGTTGTATAGGGCTGGATGACACCCCCGAGGCTTTATTTATCAGAAAGTGGGAGGGGGTTTAGGAAAGTAAACATTACAGACTCAGTTCTAATAAAGGTAAGATAGGAGCCTTGGGGGGTCACAAAAGGGGTTAGAATTGGTTCTGTTAGGGAGAAGTGGGGATGGAGGCGCCACACGGAAGCAGCCAAGTTTCAGCAGGGCCTTAAGGATGGGTAGCAGTTTGCCCAGTAGAGCTAAGAAGGAAATACATTCTGGACAGAAGTACCAACATATGCCAAAGAGAGGTCCTGTTGAGCAGCTTCCAGGCAGGGGCTGGTGTGGCCAGAGGCAGGAGGCTGGTGATAAAGCGTCAGGGTTAGGTGCTGCTCCCCCGCAGCCCGTGGGCTCCAAAAGACACGTGTACACCCAGGACTTGCCAGCCTCTTCTTTCCCACCCCAGGGAGCACCTCAGCCCTGCTGGATCTCTCAGGCCTGGATCTCCCGCCTGTGGGCACCACCTACCCAGCCATGCCCACCCGCCCTGGCGAGCAGGCCAGCCCCGAGCAGCCCAGTGCCTCAGTTTCCCTGCTTGACGACGAGCTCATGTCTCTGGGTGAGGAAGGGGCCAGGCCTGGAGGAGGGCGGGCTCAGCAGCAGATGGGGCATGATCCCAGGGCGCACTCACAGCTAGCGGAATACCAGCACCATGTACCCCAGGTGTCAGTCCTGTGGGGCACGTGGATGAGCATTAGGCCCACTTCACAACGGAAGAAACTGAGGCTCGGGGAAGTTAGGAGCTTGTGCGTGGCCACACAGCCAGAGGGTGAGGCTGGCAGCCTCTAAGCCAGCCTCAGATAAGCTAACCAGCATTCAGGCTCTGGCAGCCTGGGGGAAACCAGGGGATTTCCCTGCAACAGGTTAGAGCCTGGAATTGGGAACGGTCTGGGCAAAAGTTCAGCAGTTTCTTCATCCACCAAGAGGAGAGGGAGGGTTCCACAGCACCCAGAGGCTCCAGAGAAACTAGCCAGAGCATGAGGGACTCGGTGATCCAAGTTGGTCCAGGGCCAGGCCTGCTGTTACTCCCGGGCAGGCTCAGGCTCACCCCGGGGAAGCAGCAAAGCGGTCCCAGCTGCCCAAACCACGTTTGGGTTTCAAGCTGCTCTCAGGGCAGCAGCCCTATCCGAGAGCTGAGATCAGAAGAGCCTCCTCCTGAGAGCCACTGAAGGGATGAAGAGCAGAAGTGTTAGGGCCCATCAAAGGAATCCTCAGGGATGTGTTGGAAGCCAAGAGTCAGACTGTGGTCTCCTGAGCCAGTTCTGAAGCAAAAACCAGACCCGAAGGCCTTGAAGAAGTTATGGGGGCCCAGGGTGTCCTAGGCGGGGTCTGCCTGGGTTCCAGGAGTGCTCCCTTAGGTGGTGCCCACTACTGCATTCTGTCGTGTGTTAGGTGGTCCTGTCTTAGGTGACCCTGTTAGGTGGCCCTGCCTTAGGTGACCCTGTCTTAGGTGGTCCTGTCTTAGGTGACCCTGTCTTAGGTGGTCCTGCCTTAGGTGACCCTGTCTTAGGTGGCCCTGTCTTAGGTGGCCCTGTCTTAGGTGACCCTCGCAGTCTCCGCAGGCAGGCACCGTTAATAGCTCCACTGCACGGCGATGAGGAAATGGCAGCATAGAAAGGCATGGTGGAGGCTGGGTGCGGGGGCTCACACCTGTCATCCCAGTACTTCGGGAGGTCAAAGCCGGCGGATCACGAGGTCAGGAGATCGAGACCATCCTGGCTAACATGGTGAAACCCCATCTCTACTAAAAATACAAAAAAATTAGCCGGGCGTGGTGGCAGGCACCTGTAGTCCCAGTTACTCAGGAGGCTGAGGCAGGAGAATGGCGTGAACCCAGGTGGCAGAGCTTGCAGTGAGCCGAGATCATACCACTGCACTCCAGCCTGGGCGACAGAGCGAGACTCCGTCTCCAAAAAAAAAAAAAAAGAAGAAGAAAGCACGGTGGTTTCGACGCTATCCCAGCATCTTGGGAGGCCGCAGGCGAGGATTACCTGAGGTCATCGGGAGTTTGAAATTCAGCTCTGGCCAAATGGTGAAACCCCGCCTCTATTTAAAAATAGGCCGGGCGTGGTGGTTTCCTCAAGCCTGTAATCCCAGCACTTTGGGAGGTGCCGAGACGGCAGACAGTGTCAGGAGATCACACCATCCGGCTAACACAGTGAAACCCCTGTTCTGTTTACAAAAATACAGTTGCCAGGCGAGGGCAGGTGCCTGTGTAGTCCCAGCTGCTCGGGAGGCTGGGAGGCAGGAGAATGGTGTGAACCTGGGAGGCGGAGTTTGCAGTGAGCCCAGATCGCGCCACTGCACTCCAGCCTGGGCGATGCACCAAGACTCCATCTCAAAAAAAAAAAAAAAAAAAATTAGCTGGGCGTGGTGGCACATGCTTGTAATCCCAGCTACTGGAGAGGCTGAGGTAGGAAAATTGCTTGAACTGGGGAGGCGGAGGTTACAGTGAGCTGAGATGGCGCCACTGCACTCCAGCCTGGGTGACAGAGCAAGGCTGCATCTCACCAAAAAACAGAAAAAGAAAGGCTGGGTGACTTGTGCAGAAAGGACTCCAGGACTTGAGCTGGGCCCTGATCCTGAAGCCACACTCCGAGCTGCTGGGCTGCTCTAACTCATTGTTCATAAGCAAGGAAAGGGAAGTGAGGACCCGGAGTGTGGAGGGAGAGCTGAAGGAGAAGGAGAGCTGAGGGGAAAGGAGGCCCAGTTGTGAGCTCCCTTTGTGAACCCAGCAGCCAGCATCCTCCCTGAAGCCGCTTACAAGCCCCATGCAGCTGCCCCCTCTTCATTCAGAGCCAAGGGTGACTGCAGGGAGAAGACCTTTACCCCGTTCTACAGAGAACAGGGTAAATGTCAAGGGACAGGAACGCTCATGCAAGATTTATCTTCTCCTGTGGAGCCAGCCCTGGGCAGCAGCTCCCTGAGGGGCAGTGGGTAGGGAAGTACTGCAGGGCCACCAGCCCCCAGCCAGCAGCTGCAGCAACACCTCCATGGGAGAAGCGAGGTGCGGCCGCACTTCCTGTCCCCGCACTGCACTGGCACAGTCCTCAGCCACCAGCTTCCTTCTGGTTTCCTCTCAGAGGCAAAGCATGGGGACACAGGAGCCAGAAGTGCCAGGGCAACCTGCAGCCTGGGCCTGGGGAATGGAGGAGGCCCTGGGGCCACACAGGGGGCTGGTCCTCACTCTTCTTCACGGCAGGGGTGGGAGACAGGTTCCTGTCCGTCAAGGAGGGTGTTCAGGCAGCCTTAACCTCCCCCGTCTCAAGCGCGCCTCCCATCTCAGGCTCCTGAGTAGTTGGGACTACAGGTATGTGCCGCCACGCCCAGTTAATTTATTTTTTGTAGACACAGGGTTTCACTTGTGTTGGCCAGGCTGGTATTGCACTCCTGGCCTCAAGTGATCCAACCACCTCGGCTTCCAAAAATGCTGGGATGACAGGCATGAGCCGCTGCACCCACCTCTTTTTGGTTTTGAGATGGGGGTCTCACTGTATTGCTCAGGCTGGTCTCAAACTTCTGGCCTCGACTAATCCTCCCATCTCAGCCTCTCAAGTAGATGGGACCAGAGGCACTGGCTAATTTTTTTTCCTTTTATTCTTTTTTTTTTTCTTTTTTTTTTTTTGAGACAGAGTCTTGCTCTATCACTCAGGCTGGAGTGTAGTGGCGTGATCTCGGCTCACTGCAACTTCTGCTTCCCAGGTTTGTGCCATTCTCCTGCCTCAGCCTCCCTAGTAGAGGGGACTACAGGCACCTGCCACCACACCCGGCTAAATTTTTTTTTTTTTTTTTGAGACAGAGTCTCGCTCTGTCGCCCAGGCTGGAGTGCAGTGGCCGGATCTCAGCTCACTGCAAGCTCCACCTCCCGGGTTCACGCCATTCTCCTGCCTTAGCCTCCTGAGTAGCTGGGACTACAGGTGCCCGCCACCTCGCCCGGCTAGTTTTTTTGTATTTTTTAGTAGAGACGGGGTTTCACCATGTTAGCCAGGATGGTCTCGATCTCCTGACCTCTTGATCCGCCCATCTCAGCCTCCCAAAGTGCTGGGATTACGGGATTGAGTCACCGCGCCCGGCCTTTTTTTTTTTTTTTTTTTTTTTAGTGGAGACGGGGTTTCACCATGTTAACCATGTTAGCCAGGATGGTCTCAATCTCCTGACCTCATGATCCGCCCGCCTCGGCCTCCCAAAGTGCTGGGATTACAGGTGTAAGCCACCACGCCCGGCTATTTTCCTTTTATTCTTTAGAACTAGGGTCTCTGTGCTGCCTGGGCTTATCTCAAACCCCAGCTTCGGCTTCCCAAATAGCTGCGATTACAGACATTAGCCACTGCACCTGGCTGGTGTCTGCATTTTACAGCAGAGGCTGTCACCCCCCAAGATCACACAGCCAAGTGGCAGAGTTCTGTTCAAATGCTTGTAGTCAGGCCATGCTCTGTCCGAGTCCAGACTCTGCCACTTTCCAGCTGCGTGTTGTCGGGCAGGTTATTTACCAAGCCTGAGTCCATTTTCTTACCCCTAAAAGAGAGCTGAGAAGCTCACCCCTACCTTTGAAGGTTGTTTGAGGATTAAGCAAGACCAGCATCTGAAGGGCCTGACGCATCTAGAGCATCATCAATGTACTTTATCTCTGGCCTCTTAAGAAATGCATCTAGAAGATACCCAACTGTCACAGCTTCCTGGTACCTTTGCCTTGCCTGTCAGGTAGCACTTCGGTTTGGACCTCACGTTTTCAGGATTTGCTAGAAACAAGATCCCTTATCTTCTCTAGGTCAGATCTGGGGTGAACTTGGCGGACAGTATTCCAGGGCAGGCAGAGGTCAGGCTGGCTGGTGACCTGCTACCTCCTTCCCATCGGCAGCTAGTTCCAGGGCCATCCACAGGGCCCCCCAGCCCTCCATAGTACCAGTGAGCCTCACTGGCATGTGCCAGGGCCAACAGTGTCTTAAGCGTCACCCCCAGTCCAGCCCTGTCCTCGTATTCTTGGAGACACTGTGGCTTAGCCAGCACGGTGCCTAGCCCATGGTCATGCAGCAGGCGTCCCTCGAGTGGACCAGTGGTGGGCACAGAGCTGCTCTCTGCTTGCCTGGATGCATGAGGAGAGGAACCTCTTCTCCCTGCAGCCCAGCCCTGTTCTCTGCTGCCAGATGACAAGTGAAGATGAAAGTCCTGATGTCTGTTGTCTGTGTGCACAGTAGCTTTGGAGTGGCCTGGCCAGGAAGAGGGGAAGCGTGTATGGGGTCAGCACAAGGGGCTGCCGGGATCTTGGTTTCTAGTTCTGCTCTGCTGCTGGTTCCCTCTGAGAGTGTGAGTTTCTCCCCTCTGTGCCGAGCGTCAGAAAGGGGCAGGGAGCCCCACGCCAGCACACATGGCCCCTCGGCTGTCTAGCGTCTGCAGGGCCAGCCCAGCTCCTTCACCTCTCTCCTGCTTTCCCCTCAGGCCTCAGTGACCCCACACCCCCTTCAGGCCTGAGCCTGGATGGTACCGGATGGAACAGCTTCCAGGTAGGAGGGGACTACAAACTAGCCTGGCCTGTCCCAGTCCCAGGGTCAGGGCAGCTGGGACAAGCAGCCTGGGGAAACTGAAAGGATGGGTGGGCTCTGCTCAAGGGCCCAGGACCAGGGGGTGGCCCAGGGACCTGGAGGCACCCACCCAGGGTAGAGGGCCTCTCCTTACCTCCAGCTGTGTCTTCACCACGTCTCAGCCTTGGGGCTGCAGCCCAGCCTTTGGGATTGGGATTGAGATGGGCACTCCCTCTTCCTTTCCCTTGAGGGTGACGGAGGCCCCTGGAATATAGAACCTCAACCAGACCCAGCCACCCTGCATCATGGACACGGGTGGTCTGGGGTCCTCACCTCTGTGACTGCTTTCCCAGATGTCATTTGCAGGGAGGACACTGAGCCTCAGGGCAGGATCAGGTGATGCTGACACCTCTCTAGACAGCCCCACCCCACCTGCATCCTTTTCCCCACAGTCGTCGGATGCCACTGAGCCCCCAGCCCCTGCTCTGGCCCAGGCCCCCAGTATGGAAAGCAGACCCCCAGCGCAGACATCCCTGCCAGCAAGCAGCGGTCTGGACGACCTAGACCTCCTGGGGAAGACCCTCCTGCAGCAGTCGCTGCCCCCGGAGTCCCAGCAAGTGCGGTGGTGAGGGCCCACCATGGCTGGCATGGGGTGGGGAGCACTTCCTGTTCCCACAAACCAGCAGCTTCTCCTGGGCTTGTCCAGGCCCAGCAGGGAGAGGCTCGTTGCTGTCTTATTCTATAAGCAGCAGATGCCAAGCACTGCACCTGCCTCTGGAAACACAGCAGTGCCCAAGGCAGACCTGGGCCCAGCTCACAGAGCACAGTTTATGAGACCTAGGCCCACTGGCCTGGCCTCCCCTCAGGCTTTCCCAGCGCCCTTGAGAAAGGCCCAGAAGGCCAGCAGAAGGGAGGACACTGGGCTGGAGTGAGCAGGTGGGGTACAGGGGGTAGGGAGAACAAGAGCTGCTCCTTCTAAAGGTAAGAAGACCCAAGGCCAGAGAGACAGCCACGTGTCAGGGACAGAGCCAGGAAGCCTAGCCTTTCCTGTGCCCCTGATCTCTCCATCACCAAGGAATCACTTCTTTTTCTTTTTTTGAGAGGGAGTCTCACCCTGTCCCAGGCTGGAGTGCAGTGGCATGATCTCGGCTCACTGCAACCTCCATCTCCCAAACTCAAGCGGTTCTCCTACATCAGCCTCCTGAGTGGCTGGGACCACAGGTGCGCGCTACCACGCCCAGCTAGTTTTTTGTATTTTTTATAGAGACTGGGTTTTGCCATGTTGCCCAGGCTGGTCTCAAACTCCTTAGCTCAAGTGATCTGCCCGCCTCAGCCTCCGAAAGTATTGGAATTACAGGCGTGAGCCACCACGCCTGGCCAAGAATCCCTTCTTAATGCACTGTCCCCCCATTAAGGGAGAAGCAGCAGCCAGCCCCCCGGCTCACACTCCGGGACCTGCAGAATAAGAGCAGCAGCTGCAGCTCCCCCAGCTCCAGCGCCACCAGCCTTCTCCACACCGTGTCCCCAGAGCCCCCCAAGCCTCCACAGCAGCCCATACCAACTGAGCTCTCACTGGCCAGCATCACTGTGCCCCTGGAGTCCATCAAGCCCAGTGAGTAGGGCTGGGGCAGGCTGGGCTGGGCTGGGTCAGTTTGCTGCCCTGTCAGGAGCTCTGTCTGGGGAAGCTGGTGGGAAAGCGGGGCTCCCCTGGCTCTGCCACTGGCCAACCAGTGGGGAGCTCTGAACAAGGCCCTGCCCTTCCCAGGAGTTAGTTTTCTTATCTGCCCCAGAGTAATCAGAGGACTGCTGTACAAACTCCAGCAAGAAGACCTCTAGGGAATGGACTCTGGGCCTCTCCCTCCCCAGGAAGGCAGGGCTTAGGACACAGAGAGGTTTGGGGTCTCCCCCAAATTACAGAACTGAACCATGATAAAGACCCAGATCCAAGGCTGGGCTTTTCCAGCCCCGGAGCCGTAGCGGGACCATGGCCCAGCCCCAGGCCCCGAGCAGACACATGAGGCCTGGTGGTCCTCAGATTGCCCTCTATGAGCTCCCTGTGACCAAAGACACTACCCCCGCAGTGTCTCCCAGCAGTGGGCAGAGCTGGCCCTTTCACCAGTAGGAGAACCCTGAGCTCAGAGAAGGGGAGTGACTGCCGTGAGGTCACACAGCGTGAGCCTCACCCTCGCCCAGAGTCCCTCACCCCAGCACTCCAGGCAGCAGCCACACAGCATTGGGGGAACCTGGGCTGTGATTCGGCTCTGGGGTGGGTGTCCTGCCTTCACTATCAGACTGGGGGTTCACCTGCCCTCTCTGGGCACCGCTCTGCACTGCTCTGTGCCCCTGGCTGCACTGCCGCCCATGGTCCAGGTAAGGCCCCAAGGGAGGGCTTTGCTCTTGTTGCCAGTACAGCAATCAGCTCCTGAGGTGAGCCAGGTGGGGGCTGGGGGCTGAGCGAATGTGCTCCAGCTCAGCTGTCCCATCTCCCTCCCATCTTCTCCCACAGGCAGCATCCTGCCCGTGACTGTGTATGACCAGCACGGCTTCCGCGTCCTCTTCCATTTTGCCCGTGACCCACTGCCAGGGCGCTCCGACGTGCTGGTGGTGGTAGTTTCCATGCTGAGCACCGCCCCCCAGCCCATCCGCAACATCGTGTTCCAGTCAGCTGTCCCCAAGGTGACAAGCCAAACAGGGCATGCTTCTGTCCTCTCAAGGCAGGGTGACATGGAGCTGGGTGGGGAGCCACCTGTCAGGGGACAGGTCTCCCTCCCTTGTTGCGTGTTCAGGGGGTAGAAGGGACCAGAAGGACTGAACCCCAGGACCCCCGGAGGGGAGCTAGCAGGCTGGGCCTGGTTCCTTGGAGCAGGGCAAGCAGCCAGGGCTAGCTGTGCCCATCCTGCTGTCTGCCTGCAGGTTATGAAGGTGAAGCTGCAGCCACCCTCCGGCACGGAGCTGCCGGCGTTTAACCCCATAGTCCACCCCTCAGCAATCACCCAAGTCCTGCTGCTTGCCAACCCCCAGAAGGTAAGGGGCCCCGAGGCGGTGCTGCAGGGTGGAGGCGGCCACTTCTCCTCCTCTGACCCCTCTGCCTTTGCCACCTCTTCCCCAGGAGAAGGTTCGCCTCCGCTACAAGCTCACCTTCACCATGGGCGACCAGACCTACAACGAGATGGGGGACGTGGACCAGTTCCCCGCACCCGAAACCTGGGGGAGCCTCTAGAACAGAGAGGGGCTGGGGAGAGGAAGGGGCAGAGGGACCGGTCACTGTCCAGCCTGGAGGGAGGCAGTGGTGGCCAAGGACACCTTTTGTTGCCCATGGCCATTCGCCCCCAGGCCTGGTGCTTCTCCCCACACCCTTGTAGCCCTCAAGTGACTCATCCCCCTCCTGCTCAGCCCTGCCCCTGCTGAGCCAAACCCAGTAGGAGGCTGGGCCTGGGTTTGCGCCACTGGGGTCTCCATCACCAGGACCTGGAGAGGGAGGGGCTGTGTAGCCTTGGAAGAACTTGGGGTCATGGGGAGGAAGCACAGCTGTCAGGGAAGGGCCAGGACCTCAGGCCCAGCCCCAACCCCAGCTGGGGTGGGGTCTTCCCTGCCTGTGTCTTATGCCTTATGGGAAGGCCCAGCCATAACTCGGGGGCCATGCTGGAGCTGGGGACCAGCTCAGGCCTCCTCCATAGGAACCCAGTGACTGGGGGGGTGACGCCTACATCCCCAGCTGTTTGCACTCTGGTGTGTGGTTTGACTCTGCTTTTCTTCCGGATTGGCCCTATGGTCACAGCCACAGGGGACCAGGCTGGGGGAACCTCACCTGGCCCCTACTCCTCCTGGGGGTCTCCCTTTGCCATTGGGCCCCCTGAGGGACTGTGGGGGCTCAAGGGTAATGCCCGAGGCCATGGCCCCAGTGAGGGGCTGTGGGGCGCCTAGAGTTCTCAGTGTGTCTCCTTCATTCATTGGCCTCTGCTGGGGCCTCCTATGGGTGTCTCACGTCTGTCTATCCATCTGTCCGTGGTCAGAAGTGGGGTCAGTGTGTGAGTGAGAGCAGGAGTATTTATGAAAATAAAACGTCATTTTTCCTGGACCACCTGCTCTCATGGCCCTTTGGAGGTTGAGGGAGACGGGAGGGGTTGAGTTCGGGGTCTCCAGGGCTGCCCTGTAGACCTCTCCACTTCCATCTTTGGAGGTCAGGCTGTGGGCCCCCTCCCCACCGCCCCCAGGCCCTGCACCGGAAGAGGCCCTGCAAAGGGGCCTGTGGCCAGTGCTGAGTCATTAGAGAGGGCGCTGGGCTGTGGCGGACCAGGACCGTCCCAGCTGGAAGTGGGCGACCGCCAGGGCCTGGCAGGAGCCCCAGCTGCTACAGACACTGAGGGGGAGGCCCCTGGCTGCTCACGACTTCCTCCTGCTGTGCTCAGCCCTCCACACAACCTCGATGCTGCAGCACCCCAGAGGGAAGTCCAAGCCCAGTTTCTCCCTCTCCCCAGTCGTCGCTCCCTTGCCCAGCACCAATCGCAGTTTGTTTCAGAGCCGACCCAGGGACCCTGAGCTGGGCCCCTGCCACTCCCAGCGGCAGCTCTCCCCGACATAGTGCTATCAGAGTTTTCTCCAACCAGGAGGCTGGGGTCCAAGCTTGGGCGTGGCTTCGAGGCCACACAGCTGGGAGAGCCCTCCAGCGAGGGGGCGCAAGTCCAGGCAGATGGGCCCCGTTGTGTGGGAGGCCAGCCCCGCGTGTGGCTCTGCAGGAAAGTGTTCCCTGCTCAGATGAGTCGGGGGAGACTGCCCACGGTTTCTCCTGAACTGACGAGCCCATACTAGACCCTGGGAAGTCCCTCATTTAAGAAGCCATTTTCACTTTGTCTAATCTAGTGTTTCCCAATCAGAACTTGGCCGCTGAACCCTTCTCCTTAGATATGGTTGTGACATGCTGGAGAATTGCCCAGCACACCCGTCTCCCAGCCTGTACTCTCCTTAACACTCATCAGCAAGCAAGGGGCCCCTCTCTGCTGGGCCCACACTGGAAGCACAGGCTGAGAGCTCCTCCATGTCCACCTTACTGCTGAGGGGACAAGAGGCATTAGCTGCGCCCTGCGGGAGCCTCCTATCAATCCCTACAGTGGGACTCCCACCCTGGCACAGCCCTCCAGACAGATGTCTGGCCCCTGGAGGCTTCCAGACACCCTGTCCCAGCCACGTGGCCTCCTTCCTGTTCCCCTCCCCTACCTTGCAGGACTCACACTTCTGATGTCTCCTGAAGATAACTCAGGTTGGAAATTTATTCTACCTGAAATGAAACCATATCACCTGCAGCATCCACCTGGGGTGCTGGAGTCCCACCTCCAGCACAGTCTCATTACTGGCCATGGCAGGGAGGACTACAGGTTGGCGTGGGGAACAGGTGGGACTGTGAGCTGGGAGTCTGGGGGCTGGTTCTGGCTCGGTCACTGGCTTTCTGTGTGATTTTGAGGAAGGTGCTTTCCTTTCTGGAAGAGGAGAGAGGGACTCAATGAGCTATAAGGTCCCTCTGAGGAGTCCTTGGGCAAAGGAGCCAGGCTGTCAGCTTTGGAGGGACCCAGGATGTTGTTCTGGGGATGGGGAGGTGGGGTCCCTTCAGCCTTTGGACCTTCTCCCTTGCCTTGTCCTTAACCCAGCCATCCTGTCAGTCATGCCAGTGTTTCCTGAGCAGCCCTTGGGCCAGCCCCCGTCCTAAGAGTTCACAAGCTGGCAAGGACTTGGGAGCTAGTGTGGCACCCTGAGAGTGAAGACATGAGGTACCACAGAAGCCCTGCATCTGTCTGAGAGTCTGGGGTGGGTTTAACCAGAGGAGAAGACCCTGGGCCTCCACTTTCCCAAATACCGTGTTGCTGCACAGAGGTCCGGGCCACTACACCCTGCAGTCTCAGGGGCTGGGATGCAGTGCACTGGGGAGGCGTGTGCTCTGTCTCTTGAAGGGTGACCCCCAGTGCTATGCCAAGACCAGTGGGACTTCCCAGATCTCGAAGCCACACTTCCATTTCTGTTGGTTTGGCCGAGGCAGCAGTTAATTTTGGTTTTCAGCAACCGCAGCACACTCTTTGTTTATGGCAGCCAGGAGAAGTGGTAAGGCCCTGGGAGCCTGGGAGCCTGGGAGCCTGCTCCTGCCTAGTCAGTTTTTTTGTTGTTATCGTTGTTGTTTTTATGGAGTTTCGCTCTTGTTGCCCAGGCTGGAGTGCAATGGCACAATCTTGGCTCACTGCAACCTCTGCCTCCTGAGTTCAAGCGATTCTCCTGCCTCAGCCTCCCAAGTAGCTGGGATTACAGTCATGCACCACCACATCCTGCTAATTTTGTATTTTTAGTAGAGACAGGGTTTCTCCATGTTGGTCAGGCTAACTCCTGACCTAAGGTGATCCACCTGCCTTGGCCTCCCAAAGTGCTGGGATTACAGGTGTGAGCCACCGCACCCGGGCCCCAGTCAGTTTTTTGGGGTTTTGTTTGTTTGTTTGAGGCAAGGTCTCTGTCACCCAGGCTGGAGGGCAGTGTTGTAAAAGCAGCTTCCTGCAGCCCTGACCTCCTGGGCTCAGCCAATCCTACCCTCTTAGCCTCCTGAGTAGTTGGGACCACAGGCGCATGCCACCACGCCCGGCTAATATTTTTATTTTTTGTATAAACGGAGTTTTGCCAGGTTGCCCGGGCTGGTCTAGAACTCCTGGGCTCAAGCGATCCACCCGCCTCAGCCTCCCAGTGTTGTGGTGAGCCACTGTGCCTGGTCTGCCTGGTCTCTCAACATACCCCCTCCCCCAGTATCTTTGGGCCTCCCAACCAGGGCACTGGCCTAGCAAGGCAGGCAAGAGGAGCCCCCAGACCTAGTACAACGCTAGACCTGATGCCTGTAGCCTCCCGCATTAAGCCTCTGAACTGCCCTGTGAAATGGGAAGTGAGGCTCAGAGAAGTCACACATTGCCGGGCGCGGTGGCTCAAGCCTGTAATCCCAGCACTTTGGGAGGCCGAGGCGGGTGGATCACGAGGTCAGGAGATCGAGACTATCCTGGCTAACATGGTGAAACCCCGTCTCTATTAAAAATACAAAAAACTAGCCGGGCGTGGTAGCGGGCGCCTGTAGTCTCAGCAACTTGGGAGGCTGAGGCGGGAGAATGGCGTGAACCCGGGAGGCGGAGCTTGCAGTGAGCCGAGATCACGCCACTGCACTCCAGCCTGGGAGCACAGCGAGACTCCGTCTCAAAAAAAAAAAAAAAAAAAAAGAAGTCACACATTAGGGGCTGAGCCTGGGCCAGCAGTCTTGAAGTGTCTACCAGGATGGACCATTGCCTACCTCCCCTACCTCCCAAGTCCTCCCCCTAGCCTCTGTCGAGCTGTCCTCTGGAGCTGGGCTAAGGGTACACACTCCTCCAGGGCTATCGCGATTAAAATGGAGTCCTCAGGCCTTAGGGCCACCCCAGGACTTCCTGGAAAGTCCTTTGGGCTTGGGGAAGGAGGTGAGGGAGTTTTTAGAGCCCCAGAGATCTCACTATGCCCCAGCTGCTCTGGGTGGAAGTCCACACAGAGGGCAGCACCGCGGGATGCTACAAACAGGCAATTTGTCGAAGTGTCTAAAATAGGATTTTTTTTTTTTTTTGAGGCAGAGTCTCGCTCTGTCGCCCAGGCTGGAGTGCAGTGGCGCGATCTCGGCTCACTGCAAGCTCCGCCTCCCGGGTTCACACCATTCTCCTGCCTCAGCCTCCCGAGTAGCTGGGACTACAGGCGCCCACCACCACGCCCGGTTAATTTTTTGTATTTTTAGTAGAGACAGGGTTTCACCGTGCTGGCCAGGATGGTCTCGATCTCCTGACCTCGTGATTCGCCCGCCTCGGCCTCCCAAAGTGCAGGGATTACAGGCGTGAGCCACCACGCCCGGCCTAAAATAGGATGTTTTTGCTCCTGCAACCCCTGCTACCGACCCCTGCTACCACCACCACTCAGCTGCTGACCTCCCTGCCCACATCCTGCTCAAGCCTTACCAGCACACGCTACCCAGACTGTCCCAGGCTTTTGCAGACAAATCTGCACAGAGGCTGCCGGGCCCTCAAAGCAACCACGGGGGTTAAGGCGGAGCCAGCATTTCTGGAGCTCCCAGGCGATGCTTCTGGGTCTGGCACAGCAGGAGAGCCCTTGTGGGCTTAGGAGACTGTCGGATCTGCTTCCTAACTTGGCCTCTACCACTTTCCCAGCTGGGGACCTTAGGCCAGGTGCCTTGGGTTATTCACCTGTAAAATGGGGACAGTGATAACAGCCTCATGGGAGGATATGCTATAGCCCATGACAAAAAGTCCCATTGTCCCAAGGCAGCTAGACACACACGGGTCGCTGGGGCGGCAGGAATGGGGGTAAGGGGTCTTTGTATTCCTGACTTGGCAAGCTGAATAACGATGGTAACAAGAAACAGCACAAGGCACTTTATTTTTTTTTTATTTTTTATTTTTTTGAGACGGAGTTTCGCTCTGTCGCCCAGGCTGGAGTGCAGTGGCCAGATCTCAGCTCACTACAAGCTCCGCCTCCCGGGTTCACGCCATTCTCCTGCCTCAGCCTCCCAAGTAGCTGGGACCACAGGCGCCCGCCACTTTGCCCGGCTAGTTTTTTTGTACTTTTTAGTAGAGACGGGGTTTCACCGTGTGAGCCAGGATGGTCTCGATCTCCTGACCTCGTGATCCGCCCGTCTCGGCCTCCCAAAGTGCTGGGATTACAGGCTTGAGCCACCGCGCCCGGCCCACAAGGCACTTTATAAGCATCTTGCATCTATTAATTCACTTAATCCTTCTATAAGGTAGGTACTATTATTTCCAATTTACTGAGGAGGATGCTGAGGCTCAGAGAGGTAAAGTGTCCCACGTAAGGTCACCCAGCTAGTGAGAGCCAGAGCCTGGCCAGCTAACCTCCTCCACACCCTTAAGCTCTCTCTGTTCCTGCTGCCTGAGCCACTGTGACAGGCACACTGTTGGGCCCCAGAGGATTTAGCAGGAGCCAGCTAAGACCAGCCTGGTAGAGAACCACCCAAGTCAACAGGCCCCTGGATTGGGGAAGGGCCCCATGAGGGGTTGGCTGGGGATCTCTGAGGTCCCCCTTCTGTGTCCGCAGTTTAGAAAGGCCATGATCCCAACACCCACTGATCAAAACTTCTGAGTCCGTAAGTCTCTGATTACAACATCCTTCTAAGGAACAGCCTGTAACTCTAACCCAACCTTTGGGGAGTCCATCCTTCTATGATTCAACATCCAAGTGTGACAAGGGAGGGCCTAAAATCTACCCATCACCCAGCTAAGAGGCACAGCCGTCCCATGCGAATCCAACTCAAAGGCCTAGGGCACCTTTCCTGCCCAGAACGCTTGGGTCTGGCTGGAGGGGAGTCTGGAGACCAGGGCAGGGGTGCGGGGCAAGAGCTCAGTTAGCCTGATAATATGGCTCGGGTAGTTTCCACCACAGCTGCTGCTACAACCCACATGTACTGACCCCTCCCCAGGCCAGAGCCGGGGCTCAGGACTGGGCACATCTAGGAGGGACAGAAGTATAAGCCAAACCTTACCTTCAAGGACCTTCGGCCAGCTAGAGAACCAGACAAGCCCAGGCCCAGTGTGGTCTGGGCTGGAGGCTTGGCTGGAACAGAGTGGGGGCACCACATAGTCCAGAGACTTCCCGAGAGACAGGAAGGATGGCACCTGAGGTTCCCTTGCCATGCCACCCATAGTCACTGGCCAGCAGTCTTCCTGTTGGGAAAAGGGCGATGGGGGAAGGAACCTTGCCTGACATCTCATCCTGGCCTGAGCTTTGATCTTGGAGCCTCCCAACTTCCTACCAGGATTCCACACTCAGGTGGGCTCCCGTCTGGGAGGCTCTGGCCATACATAGCAGGCAGCTGTTGGGTTCCCTTCTCAGCTCCTCCCACCCCAATGAGGCCTGCCTCATTAGGGAAGAGAGAAGCAGCCAGTGAGTGTGCCAAGCCCAGTGCTGGGCACTAGGAGAATGGAGATGTGTGGGGCCAAGGTCCTGCCTCTGAGAGGCGCCCAGTCTGCACCGGCACACAGTAGTGGCTCTTGTCTCAAACTAAACTGAAACTAACAAAGCAAAGTGCAGAGGGTGTGGCAGGACTCTGCGGCACACCCTCCCCTCCTCCCCACCCCTGCGGCTCCTGATGCCACAGCAGTGCAGGGTAAGGAGAGCCTACTGTCTCCCAAAGGCTCTCACATTTTGTATAACCAGCAGTTATGGAGCAACTACTGTATGCCTAACTCTGTGTTGAGGGGAGGGCCAAAGAGAACTACTGAGTTTGGGGGCCGTCAGAGCAGCACCCACATCATTGCCCTACAAGAAGGAAGAGGGACTGAGGCCATTTGCCAGGAGGAATGAGAGGAGATGAGCTTCACAGATGGAGCAAACTGCCGGGAGATGTGGAGAACAGGGTGTCGGGAACTGCTCTGGGAGGGTTCCTGGTGGCTGGGGGGATGGCACACACCTCCCTTAAAAGGAGCAGGCAGGGGTGTCTTGTCCACTCTGCGGGATGGGCAGGCCCAGGACAGCTGGCCCATTAGACCATTAGAGACAAGCGAGTCTGGAGTTCCAGGGACTTGTCCACGGCCACACAGCAGCCCTTGGCCCCAGGAAGCCAAAGCTTCCAGCCAGTCATCAAGTGGTGGGGGGTTTAGTTCCAGGGGGCCAGAGGTCCTCTGCGGGAGGGAGTGCAGGGCAGTATCCCTGCAAGTCCGGAGGGTCCAGGACAGGTCAGAAAGGCCCATCCCTCTTTCGCTTGGCACCCTCTTTCCCCTTTGCGAGGGATGCAAAGGTTATTTATACCCTGGGCCTGCCGGCTGCGGGTGGGGCAGGCACCCCATCTGGGGCGGGCTGCGGGCGCGGGGGCAGGAACGGGCTCACCTGCTTCCCGCCACCAGGGCTGGGCGGGGCGCTGCGGGGAGGAGGAGCGGGGCACAACCTGTGGACGGCCGCGGCCGGCGGACTCACAGCAGCGGGGGCCCGGTCGGGGGTCGCCGGGGGGCCCGGAAGCCGGGGGAGGGCGAGGAAACCAACTTGGAGAGAGGAGTGACCTGGGGGCCGGGGGCGGAGTCGTGAGCGGGGGAGGAGAGAGCCGGCCGCCAGCGAGAGCCGCGCGGCGGCCCAGGAAGCGAGAGCGCCGCCCACCCATCCGGGCGAGAGCCGCGCCGCAGGAGAGGCAGGCTGGGCCGGGGGCTGCCCGGGCCCGCGACCCCCGCCGTGACCCCGCAGCCCCCAGCCCGCCCCCAAGATGATGAAGCGGCAGCTGCACCGCATGCGGCAGCTGGCCCAGACGGGCAGCTTGGGACGGTGAGTGTCACCCCCTTCCAGCCCCACTCTTACCCCGGCAGGACCTGAGGGGTCGTAAAAGGGTGGGGGGAGACGGGGATGGGGGAGACTGGGGACAGCTGGGCAGCCACTCTCTGAGCGGCCAGCCCCTCTCTTCCTCCCTTCTGAACGCCGCCCCCGTCTCTCGGGCAGAGCTGGAGGAGCAGGGGTGGCTTTTGCGGGAAGGGATGCCCCCCCTTACTGGATTGGAGGGGGCTTCAGGCGGGAGAATGCTCTCTGCCCTAGGACACAAATTTCTCTGCCTCCACGAGTCTCTAAGTGGATGGTCCTCCTGACCTCACTTGTTCCCTCTGGACAATGGGGCAGTTCACCACCTCTGCTTGCTGGGCTGGGGAGGGAGGAGGGTCCATTTAGGGCCGCAGACCTGGGGCGAGGGGAGGAGACGGGTCCTGGCCTGGCGGGAGGAGGGGCCTGCCCCTGGCCTGCAGCGTCCGTTCCCTTACCCCTCCCCCCACCTCAGGGGCCTCCTGCTTCTCTGTCTTGTTTCTGCTTTTCCCAGACTCAGGTGGAAACACCCCCAGGTCTCCCAGCTCCCGCCCCCAGCCTCTGAGCCGGTAGCACAGAGGCCGGAAGTTTGGGGAGCCTCTGAGGGCCTGTCTTCTCTGCTCCTCTTCCCCTGCCTCAGGAGTTCCCCATTCTCTGGGTCCGGGGAGGGGACCGGGTGTCCAGAGACCTAGTTCTAGTCTCCCACTGGCACAGATGCCTACGTAGCCTGGGCAGTTAGGCCACCTTGCCATGGGCCTCGGCATCCCCCATGTGTCCCCAGGTGGGGTCCAGGGGCCTGTGCACCCCTGCCCACAGCTGTAGTCCAGAGTGCTGTGTGACTGAGCCTAGGACTCTGAGCTCCCGCACTTCCCGTTCTTGGAGCCAGCTAATACTCCTCATCCTGGGGTGGGCTGAGGATTTGGGAGTGGGCAGAAGAGAGGCTTCTGTGTCCCAAAGCTAGGCCCTGGGTGGGTCTCCCAGCCTCCCCTTCAGTTTCATCTGTCCGCCCTCTTTCAGGACACAGCCCTGGGTGGAGGAGGAAAAACCCATGTATCCTATTCCCACCCCCATGGAATGTTCTCTGACTGGGATGAGGCAACTGGGCCACCCAGGGCGGGCCGCACCTGGGAGGGACAGTGGAAGCACTGGGGTCCAGGTGCCCTGCTGCGGGGAGGGGGAGTAAGGGGCGTTCTAACCCAGGCAGGCTCAGCAGAAGCGCTCTCCCCCCGCAGCACCCCGGAGACCGCTGAGTTCCTGGGTGAGCACCTGCTGCAGGTACGTGCCTGGGCCGGGCGGGTGGAAAGGCAGGCCTGTGCAGGCTGTCGGAGCAGAGGGCCAGGGCGGGGATGCCAGCTAGGGGCCCGGGTTGAGTCATTCCTCAAGCTGTTGGCCATGGGGTCCCCAGGGGACAGTAGAAAGTTTCCTGCTCAGGGAGAGACAACTTTTCTTGATCCTTAACCTCCAAACCTCCTTGCCAGGTAGAACAGCGGCTGGAGCCGGCCAAGCGAGCAGCCCACAATGTCCACAAGCGGCTGCAGGCCTGTCTGCAGGGCCAGAGTGGGGCAGACATGGACAAGCGGGTGGTGAGTCGGGGGTCCTGGGAAGGAGGAGCCTGAGCAGGAGACTTCCGTCCAATGGGGAAGCAAAGTCGGGCCTGGGGTTTCCTTGCCAGTCTGAGTGGCACCAAGGGCATGGAGACTGCTCTGTTCCAAGGCCTCTCTGGCACTGCACTCAAAAGGCCCTGTACCTTCCCTGTCACCTTTACCCCACTTTCCTGTGCACCAATCCCCATAAACCAAGGCCAGGCCTCTGCCAGCACCTGAACTTCTCTGTCCACTCAGCATGCAGAGTAGGCTCTCAATGGGGCAGCCTCAGAGGGCTTCCTGAAGGAGGTAGCAATTGAGCTGGGTTTTGAGGGATACTCATGTATTAATCAAGGGGCAGTGTTTATTGGCCGATAACTGCCAGCCTATTGCTAACATATTAGCGCATTGTCTCATGGAACACTGGCAACAACCCTAGGGAAAGGCACTGTTTTACAGATGAGGAATTGGAGGCTTAGAGGTAAAGTCACTTGCCCAAGGTCATATAGCCAGTAAGTGGCAGAACTGAGGTTTGAACCCTGGTCTCTGATCCCAAAGCAGGCATTCTCCGTAACTCCAGATGGGGTGGGAGTGTGGGGCCATGTTTTGGAATCAGTTGACAATTCAGTGTGGCCAAGACAAGGAAATTGGGAGTCATAGGGCGTTTGAGCTCAGCAGTGGCTAGGTCAGCCACATATACCCTGGGACAGGGGAAAGAGCCCCCATTCCCAGGCCAGCTCCCCCTCCCATTCTCCCTCCACTCGTGTGACCTGGGGCAAGCTCCCTGCCCTCCCTGCATCTTAGTTTCCCAGTCTGCAGTAGGACTTGGTCATCCCTTCCTGCCCAGTCAAGTGGCTTCTGGGAAGAGGAAAAGGGCACTCCAGATGGGGAGGGGCTCCATCCATGGTCTCAGGGAAATGTCACCCCCACCACGCCTTGTCATCTTGTTTCCACTCTCATCTGGGACTGTGGCATTCCTGGGTTCCCTCCTCGCCTGCCCCCAAGGGGCTGGCCTGCTGCTCAGGCAGGGTGGAGGGAGGCAAGGACACTCACCGCCAGCCCCAACCTCCCTGCAGAAGAAGCTTCCCCTCATGGCTCTGTCCACCACGATGGCCGAGAGCTTCAAGGAGCTGGACCCTGATTCCAGCATGGGGTGAGCATAGACGGGGCCCTGCCCTCACCTGGGGCTACCAAGACATGATCTCAGCTGGGAGGGGTCCAGGTGGTGAGGGCATCCACATCGGAAGAATGACCAGGCCGGGGACAGTGCTCAAGTCAGTGAGGGCGGCCAGGCCTGGGAGGGTGTTCGGCCTTAGCAGAGATGAAGGATATCTAGGAGGGGCCGGAATTGAAGGAGGAGAGGCCCCACCAGGTGTTTCCAGTGGAGGTGAGGGCAGCGGGCGCCTGGGCCCATGGGGTGCCGTGTCCACAGGAAGGCCCTGGAGATGAGCTGTGCCATCCAGAACCAGCTGGCCCGCATCCTGGCCGAGTTTGAGATGACCCTGGAGAGGGACGTCCTGCAGCCACTCAGCAGGCTGAGTGAGGTGAGCCTGTGCCCTGCTCCCGGTCCCCACCTTCCCCGGTTGCTGGCTCTGTCCTCCCCCAGCACACTGACCCCCCATGCCCATCCTCAGGAGGAGCTGCCAGCCATCCTCAAGCACAAGAAAAGCCTCCAGAAGCTCGTGTCCGACTGGAACACACTCAAGAGCAGGTGGGAGCCCCGGCCACTCAGGGGGCTCATATCTGGGTCAGCCCACAGAGATGGTCGTAGAGCTTTGAGGCCCTGGCCACACCGGGAGGATGCTGTGGGGTCCGCTAAGTACAGTGTGTATACTTGCGCATGCCTGGTCCCTAGAAACACAGGTGGTGAGGGTATCTGTGAGGGTGTGCCCGTGTGTGTCACAGCTGGTGCTGGGGCGACCCCAAAGCGTAGGACCGCCATAAACAGTCCTGCGGCTGTCCCTCTTCTCGGCTCTGCTGGGTGGCTGTGATCACCAAACCCGCCACCAGGGGGCAACCCAGTGCACTCGTAGCCCAGCCTGGGCTGAGGCCCCAGCCAGTGGAGCTCTCAGATCTGCAGCTCCAAATCCTAGAATACCATGTGGTCTGCTGCATGGAGGGGACACTTGGCTCTGGACATGCAACAGGGCGGGTGACCAGCTCCCCTTGGGATCATCCCCAGGCTCAGTCAGGCAACCAAGAATTCAGGCAGCAGTCAAGGCCTGGGAGGCGGCCCGGGCAGTCACAGCCACACGACTATGGCCAACAAGGTGGAGACGCTGAAGGAGGAGGAGGAGGAGCTGAAGAGGAAGGTGGAGCAATGCAGGGTGAGGGCCACATGGGTCTCCTGGATGTACAGGGGTGGCAGGGGTGGGTCCTGGCCCCATCTCACAGGCAAGGAAGCTGAAGCTCAGAGGGGTGACATGACTTGCCTAAGGCCATGTGGCTAGAAGGCAGCAGAGCTCCGCCATTCCCTTGTACCCTCTTCTGTCTGTACCCCATGCATAACATGGGGAGGCCAAGACTTGGTCTGTTCCCTGAGTCTCCGTGTGTTTGCTGAACGAGTAAGTGAATGAATGAAGAGTGAATGAATGATTGGATGATAACAGTACTGTGCATGGCCGGGCGTGGTGTCTCACACCTGTAATCCCAGCACTTTGGGAGGCAGGCAAATCATGAGGTCAGGAGTTCAAGACCAGCCTGGCCAACATGGTGAAACCCCATCTCTACTAAAAATACAAAAACTTAGCTGGGCGTAGTGGCGGGCACCTATAATCCCAGCTACTCGGGAGGCTGAGGCAGGAGAGTTGCTTGAACCCAGGAGGCGGAGGTTGCAGTGAGCCGAGATTGCGCCATTGCACTCTAGCCTGGGCAACAGTGCGAGACTCTGTCTAAAAAAAAAAAAAAAAAAAAAACGCACAAAAAAACAAACAAAACAGGGCACTGTGCTAAGGCTATGGGGACACAGAGATGGGGACGAGAAGCCAGAAAAGTTTGAGGGAGTTCCCATGGGCTGGCCCCAAGCACCAACCTTGGCAGAGGAGAGGAGCCTGGCTGGGACTTCCACCTGCAGTTGTGTGGCCTGGGGCACAGGTCACCAACCCCTCCAAGCCTCCTCTTTCCCTCTAGACCCCCTGCCTCACCTAATGTAAGCTCTCCCCTCTCTGTCCCCAAGGACGAGTACTTGGCTGACCTGTACCACTTTGTTACCAAGGAGGACTCCTATGCCAACTATTTCATTCATGTGAGTTCAAGACCGGGCCCCATCCATCCAGAGCTCGGGGCTGAATGCCACAGCCAGGGTCCAGTGGGGCTCTGTGTGATGGTGGAGGGGGTGTCTGCTCTCAAGGACCCTAGAGAAGGCTCAGCTTCCCTCACTTCCACTCAGGGTGTCCCTTCGTCCCCACAGCTCCTGGAGATTCAAGCCGATTACCATCGCAGGTCACTGAGCTCTCTGGACACGGCCCTGGCTGAGCTGAGGGAGAACCATGGCCAAGCAGGTGGGGACGTAGGCCCGGCGATACCACACCCCTGACCCCGCCCTGCTCGGGGCTTACTGAGAAGCTTGCACTTCATCCTGAAAGGCAGCAGAAAGCTGTGGCTGGGGTCCGAGAGCTGGGTTTAATCTGTGACGGAGAGGCTGCTCTGGCTGCCATGTGGAGGGTGGAGTGAAGGGGGCAGGACTAGAGCCAGGCCTGTGAGACAGAAGGAGGCAACAGTAGCCTAGACTAGGACAGAAGCAGTGGAGGCGGGCCGATTCGAGAGATGTGATGGATGATTTCAGATGTGGGCCTGGACAGTCGGTGGCAGGTGGTACCACCTTGAGGACATCAGGGGGGTGCCCCTGCCTGACTGCTTGGGTGGAAAGGCCCTGGGCCGCTGATCTGTTTCATCCCTGCAGACCACTCCCCGTCGATGGCAGCCACCCACTTCTCCAGGGTGTATGGGGTGTCGCTGGCAACCCACCTGCATGAGCTGGGCCGGGAGATTGCCCTGCCCATTGAGGCCTGTGTCATGATGCTGCTTTCTGAGGGCATGAAGGAAGAGGTGGGGCCCCCTGGGGCAGGTGGGGAAGGAGCACTGGGGCCCTCATTCTGTCCCAAACCCCCCACATGCTGCCCTGTCGTGGTGCCTGAAATTCCCTCATTCGAGCCCAGTTCCCTGGGAGAAGACATGGTCACCTCCTGCGGCATCCACACTACCTCCCGCGTGTCGATGCTCACGTGGGCCAGGCGCTGTGCTAGAAGCCTTTGCATTCCTGGCTCCATTTCACAAGAGGGAGACAGAGGTACAGAGGTAACCATGCCCAGAGTCATATGAGAAGGTGACTTCTCAAACCAGGGGCTCCACTGCCACACACTGGCTGGATCTGCTGTGAATACATTGCCCCCCTGTCCTGCAGACAGACCCTGGAGGTGGCAGATACCCCAAATTACTTTTGAGCTACTTAGCAATCCTGCTGGGGCCTCCTTTCTCCCTTACACTTCTTTTTTTTTTTTTTGAGTTACGGGGTCTTGCTCTGTTACCCAGGCTGGAGTGCAGTGGCGCGATCTCGGCTCACTGCAGCCTCCACCTCCTGGGTTCAAGTGATTCTCCTGCCTCAACTTCACAAGTAGCTGGGACTGCAGGCGTGCGCCAACACGCCCAGCTAATTTTTGTATTTTTTAATCGAGATGAGAGTATGTTGGCCAGGCTGGTCTTGAACTCCTAACCTCAGGTGATCCACCTGTCTCGGCCTCCCAGAGTGCTGGGGTTACAGGCATAAGCCACTGTGCCCGGCCCTTTTTTTTTTTTTTTTGAGACAGGATCTCGCTGTCACCCAGGCTGTAGTGCAGTGGTATGCTCCTGGCTCACTGCAGCCTCTACCTCCCAGGTTCAAGCAATTCTTGTGTCTCAGTCTCCCAAGTAGCTGGGATTACAGATGCCCACCACCATGCCCAGCTAATTTTTTTTTATTTTAGTAGAGATGGGGTTTTACCATGTTGTCCAGGCTGGTCTCGAACCCCTGGCCTCAAGTGATCCACCTGCATGGGCCTCCCAAAGTGCTGCAATTACGGGCATGAGCCACCGCGCCTGGCCCCTCCCTTCCACTTCTGACTGGGCTCCCATTTCCCCATGATTTTTCCCACCTCCTCCCAGACTTCCCAGCCCCGCCCTTTGCTCAGAATTCTAGACCTTGAAGGTTGAGGCCTGTGGACACCATGGTGCCCACACTGCCGGCCACACCAGTGGGGACACAGGCCTAGCGAGGGCCAGTGACACACCCCAGGCTACAAGGCCCCTGGGTATCCTGCCCTGCCCACCCCTCTATGACCCTTGCCTGCCCCCTCTTGAACCCAGGGTCTCTTCCGTCTGGCTGCTGGGGCCTCAGTGCTGAAGCGTCTCAAGCAGACGATGGCCTCGGACCCCCACAGCCTGGAGGAGTTCTGTTCCGACCCACACGCCGTGGCAGGTGCCTGATCCGGGGAGCCCTGGGCAGGAGGTTGGGGGGAAAGGGAGCAGTGGCGTGAAATGATCCCAAGATAGCCTGGCTTCAAGACTTGATATTCTGTTGAGGAGACTGAGGACGCTCAGGGGTTCTTAATGTGGGATCCATCATGAGCCCCCCCAAAATGTTTGTACATGTTTCTGGGGAAATGATGGCTAGCCTTCATTTTCTCAAAAGGGCCTGCAGCCCAAAGAAACTGTCAGACCTAGACACGTTAGTGTGAACAAGGGCCGGGGGTTCCTTCTACAGGGAAAGTGGGAGAGCGGGGTGGGGGCTGCCTCTGACCCTCCCCACACTCCTGCTTCAGGTGCCCTCAAGTCCTATCTGCGGGAGCTGCCAGAGCCCCTGATGACCTTCGACCTCTATGACGACTGGATGAGGGCAGCCAGGTGAGGGTGTTGGAGGAGGGAGGGGATGGGGAGGAGGAGGATGCAAAGGGGTAGCCCTGTGCTGGCTGACAGGTCTCTCCACTCCCCCCGCAGCCTGAAGGAGCCAGGGGCCCGGCTGCAGGCCCTCCAAGAAGTGTGCAGCCGCCTGCCCCCCGAGAACCTCAGCAACCTCAGGTGAGCCCAAGCCCGCCCCCCCAGCCTGCCGCAGAGCCAGAGCCCAGCTGGGGTCAGGGACCCTGGGCTTGAGCCTGGCCTTGTCACTATATTTTAAGAAATATTTCTGCAAATGCAGCTTTGATGGATTAGTCATTTACATATATATACACATACTTTTTTTTTTTTTTTGAGACAGGGTCTCACGCTGTCGCCCAAGCTGGAGTGTAGTGCTGCAATCTAAATCTCAGCTCACTACAACCTCCGCCTGCTGGGTTCAAGCAATTCTCCTGCCTCAGCCAGCCTCCTGAGTAGCTGGGACTACAGGCACCTGCCACCACACCCGGCTAAGTTTTGTATTTTTAGTAGAGATGGGGTTTCACCATGTTGGTCAGGCTGGACTCGAACTCCTGATCTCAGGTGATCCACTCGCCTCAGTCTCCCAAAGTGTTGGGATTACAGGCGTGAGGCACTGCACCCGGCCGAATTAGTCACATACATATTTTTATGTAAAGCATTGAAGTGAATGAGACGTTGAACTTTTGAAGCCACCTGACTTCGCATGCCACCTCGGGGCAGGCCACTCGGCGTCATCATCTGAAAAATGCAGACTGTAACAGTCCCTACCCTGTAGGGTGGCTTCGAGGACTCAACTTGGCTCAGTGCCGGCCGCAGGGTTGGCGCTCAGTGGATAAGCTGCTTTAACTGTGACAATGTTAAGACCATTCTGGGCGGTGTCTTTCGCACTCTTTGGAAACCCTGAGCTGGAGAATTCTCAGGGCTGGGTGCGTTCTGCCCCTGGCCTAAGCCTACCTCTGCCCTTAGGTACCTGATGAAGTTCCTGGCACGGCTGGCCGAGGAGCAGGAAGTGAACAAGATGACACCCAGCAACATCGCCATAGTCCTGGGACCCAACTTGCTATGGCCACCTGAGAAAGAAGGGTGAGGGGCCGTGGGCTGGGGGAGGTGGGAGGAGGAAGGCAGATCCCACCCCAGCCATCTGTTGTCTTATTTTTCCCCTGGGCCTCGGTGTCCCCATTTTTGGAGTGGGTTGAGCAGCTCCTGTTTTTGCGGCTGCCGTGAGGAACAGGCCGAAGGGGCCGTGCAGTCCACAGGGCTTTGGAGAGAGGCATTCTGGCATTCTGGCCAGTGGTGGTGATGAGATGTTTAGTGGCATGGGAAGCTGGGAGCCCAGAGATCGGGTTCAGGTTTTTTTTTTTTGTTTTTTTTTTTTTCTTGAGACGGAGTCTTGCTGTGTCGCACAGGCTGGAGTGCAGTGGCGCAATCTCGGCTCACTGCAGCTCCGCCCCAGGTTCACGCCATTCTCCTGCCTCAGCCTCCCGAGAAGCACTACAGGCGCCATCATGCCTCGGGCTAATTTTTTTTCTATTTTTAGTAGAGACGGGTTTCACCATGGTCTCATCTCCTGACCCAGGATCCGGGCCCCACGGCCCTCCCAAAGTGCTGGGATTACAGGCGGGAGCCACCGTGTCCGCCGGTTCGGCTTTTTGTTTGTTTGTTTTGCCTTTTTGAGACAGAGTTTTCACCTTGCTGCCCAGGCTGTAGTGCAGTGGCACAATCTCACTGCAACCTCTGCCTCCCCGTTCAAGCAATTCTCTGCCTCAGTCTCCCAAGTAGCTGGGACTACAGGTGCGCACCACCACTCCTGGCTAATTTTTGTATTTTAGTAGAGACGGATTAACTGCAGCAGCTAGGGTGGCCTCATCTCCTGACCTCGCGGATCCACCAGCCTCGCCTCCCAAAGTGCTGGGATTACAGGTGTGAGCCACCGTGTCCCGCCCAATCAGGTTCTATTAATAGCTCATTTTCTGGTTGGCCAGGAGCTATGCCTGTAATCCCAGCACTTTGGGAGGCCGAGACGGGCTGATCACGAGGTCAGGAGATCGACCATGCTACAACACTGTGAAACCCTCGCCTCTACTAAAATACAAAAAATTAGCACACTGTGAAACCCTGTCTCCAGTAAACACAAAAATTAGCTGGCATGGTGGCGGGCTTCAGGTCCCAGCTACCAGGAGGCTGAGGCAGGAGAATGGCATGGAACCCAGGGTGGAGCCGCAATGAGCGAAGATTGTGCCACTGCACTCCAGCCTGGGCAATGAGCCAGACCCGCCTCAAAAAAAAAAGAAGAAGAAACAGGTCAGCACAGCTGCTCATGCCTGTAATCCCAGCACTTTGGGAGGTAGTGGTGGATCACCTGAGGTTGGGAGTTCAGACCAGCCTGGTCAACATGGTGAAACCCGCCTCTACTAAAATAAAATTACCTGAGCGCGGGTGGTGCCACGCCTGTAATCCCAGCTACTCAGGAGGCTGAGGCAGGAGAATTGCTTTGAACCCAGAGGTAGAGGTTGCAGTGAGCTCCAGATTACGCCACTGCATCCTAACCTGGCATGGTGAGCAGGACTCCGCCTCAAAAAAAAAAAAAAAGAAGAAATAATAAAAGTGTAAAGTGCAGTGCTATGTGAGGAGTCATCATTATTTACCCGGCCATAGATGGCAAGATTTTCTCCCAATGCATGATTGCATTTGTTTGGTAGAGAAGGTCTAGATGACAAACTATGAGGGAAAGAGCCCTTTGATTAATTTGTAGGTCTGTCAGGGTGAGGAAAGGGGGACATTTGGCATGTGAGTGATACATTACCATCAACTGGTGGTTTGTGGGCTTTTGAGAACAAGGACTCACATGATGGGATCCGTGTCTCCACCGCCCAGCACAGGACCAGAGTTGGGGTCACAAACCCCTTGCTAAGCAGATGCATCTTGTCCCAGGGACCGCCCAGCTGATGCAAGCCTGTCTTCCATCCAGGTGGTGGGTGTCGCCGAGGGCGCTGATCCAGAGTGCAGACACCTCTTCCCTGGAGGTGAAGCTCCTGCCTGCATGGTGCCCTCCTTCTGCCCTGCTCCCTCCCCTGCAGCCCCACAAACTCACCATGAGTCCAGGAGGAAGTCTGAGCCTCAGTTTCTCATTTCTGGCAATGGGGGATGGTCTGCCTGCTTTGTGGGCTGTGATGACCTACACGGGAGGGAAGCTGAGCATGGTCCACGGGTTCAGGGGAAGGGGGAATGGTCCAGCCAGTGGAGTGAGGAGTCTGGCATAGCCCTGAGAGCCGTCTCCACTCCTTCTGTCTCCAGACATCAACTTCAACGTGTCAGGCCTCTCAGCTGTTACCCTCCTCCAGGACACTGTCAGTGACAGGCTGGCCTCTGGAGGGAACTTCCACCCTCTGCCAGCCCACCCCAACCACCACCCCGGCCTCGCTCCAGCTCCAGTTCCAGCCCCCAGCCTTGGGCCTCAGCAGCTACCAAGGAAAGGTGAGGACTGAGGGGCATGAATGGCTCCTGTGGTGGTCCCATAGACAGTCTGCCTGAGGCACCATGTCTCAGAGCTGGAAGCTGAATTTTAGAAATGTAATTACTAGTGTTTTCATCCCAAAGACCAGATCTCCTAGTTTGGAGAGGGTGGGCGGGGAGACCCGAGTCAGTATTTGTCTCAGCCACCTGGATGTGTGCCTCTGTCTAATCATGTGGCAATTTCCTGAGCACCTACTGTGCACCAGGCTTTGTGTCCAATTCTAGGGAACTCCAGAGATGATCGTTTTGAATCTGAAAATACCTTCAAGAGTTGTTTTGTTTTTGTTTTTGTTTTGTTTTGTTTTGTTTTTTTGAGACGGAGTCTCTACGCTTCAGGCTGAGTGCATCACTGGATCTCGGCTCACTGCAAGCTCCGGCCCCGGTTCACGCCATTCTCCCTGCCTCAGCCTCCCCAGTAGTTGGGACTACAGGCTCAGCCACCGCACCCGGCTAGTTTTTTTGTATTTTTAGTAGAGACGGGTTTCACTGTGTTAGCCAGGATGGTCTCGACCTTTGACCTCGTGGATCCTTCCGCCTCGGCCTCCCAAAGTGTTGGGATTACAGGCTGAGCCATCACCCGCCTTGTTTTGTTTTTGTTTAAGATAGAGTCTCACTCTGTCGCCCAGGCCGGGAGTGCAGTGGTGACAATCTTGCTCACTGCAACCTGTGCCTCAGGTTCAAGTGATTCTCATGTTCTCAGCCTCCCAAGTAACTGGGATTAGACAGGTGCCACCACACCTGTTCAATTTTTGTATGTTAAGTAGAGACGGGTTTCACCATGTTGGCCAGGCTGGTCTTGAACTCCTGGGCCTCAAAATGATCCAGTCCCACCTTGGTCCCTGACAGTGCTGATTACAGGTGTGGGGAGCCACTGCACCCGCCTTTTTTATTTTTTATTTTATTTTATTTTTATTTTTGAGACGGAGTCTCGCTTTCTGTCACCCAGGCTGGAGTGCAGTGGCGCCATCTCAGCTCACTGCAAACTACCCTGGGTTCACGCCATTTCCTTCCTGCCTCAGCCTCCCCAGTAGCTGGGACTACAGGCTACTCACCACCGCCTGCCAGTTTTTGTATTTTTCTAGTAGAGACGGGGTTTCTACCCGCGGTTAGCCAGGATGGTCTTGATCTCTGACCTCGTGATCCGGCCTGCCTCGCCTCCCAAAGTGCTGGGATTACAGGCTTGAGGCCACCGCTACCGCCAACAATCTCGGCCTCTTTTTTGTTGTTGTTTGTTTATTTTTTGAGACTGAGTTCGCCTCTGCTTGGCGTGAGGGCTGGCGGCTTGTGATCTTGGCTCAATGCAGCTCCACCTCCTGGGTTCAAGCAATTCTCTTGCCTCAGCCTCCTGAATAGCTGGGACTTCAGGCATGCACCACCACAGCTGGCTAATTTTTGTATTTGCAGTAGAGACAGGGTTACCCCATGTTGGCGAGGCTGGTTTTGAACTCCTGGTCTCAAGCAATCAGCCTGCCTCAGCCCCTCAAAGTGCTGGGATTACAGGCATGAGCCACCATGCTTGGCTGCAGTCTTCTCTTTGATCGTTTAAATCTGGAAGGGCTTTGTGGTACCGTGGTGCCTCCATACCAAGCAGCTGCTGTTCAGGGTACCAGAGAGCACTGCAGCTCACACTCTGAATTTCCTGATGAGCAAGGACAAATGCTCACATTCCAGGGCACAGGGAGAGAGAGACAGCATCAAGCACAGCCACCGGTGCGGTCTCTCTATAGTGTCAGGTGGAGAGGCGCTGCCAAGGGAGGGGGAGCAGGATAAGAGAGCCAGGCTACTTAGCTGTGGGGCTGTGAGCCTCCTGAGGAAGAGGATGACCAAGCAGAGACCCGAAGGCAGTGAGGAATGAGCCTGGGACCCCCTCTGCTTCTCACCTGCTCTCTGGCTTCCAGTGGCCAAAGCATCTCATAAAGATGGCGTGGAGGCAGACTGGGCAACATAGCAAGACTGTGTCTCTACAAAAAATAAATGAGGTCGTTGTGATGGTACACACCTGTGGTCCCAGCTACCCAGGAGGCTATAGTGGGAGAATCTCTTTTTTTTTGAGACGGAAACGCCGCTGTCGCCAGGAGGGCGGATTGCCACTGCAAGCTCCGCTCGTCGACGCCATTTTCTGCCTCAGCCTCGAGTAGCTGGGACTGCATACCACCACCGGCTAGTTTTTTTGTTTTTGTTTTTGTATTTTAGTAGAGAACGGGGTTTCACCGTGCTGCTTGTGGATGATCTCATCTCTCCCATCTTCGGCGGGATCCGGGCCTCACACCTCCCAAAAGTGCTGGGATTACAGGGCGGAGCCACCGGGCCACCGCCATAGTGGGAGAATTTCTTGAGCCTAGGAGGTCGAGGCTAGAGTGAGCAATGATGATGCCATTGCACTCAGCCTGGGCGACAGAGTGAGATCCTGTCTCACAAAGAAATGACCGGGTGTGGTGGCTCACGCCTGTAATCCCAGCACTTTTGGAGGCCAAGGCAGGTGGGATCACCAGGCCTGGAATTTGAGACCAGCCACAACATGGTGAACTCATCTCTACTAAAATGCAAAATTAGGGGCCGGGCACATAGAAGCACACCTGTAACCTGTGCTACTCTGGTGAGGTTGGAGGGGCAGAGAACACTTGGAACCAGGGAGGCGGAGGTTGCAGGAGCCAAGATCGGCCATTGCACTCCAGCCTGGGCAACAAGAATGAAACCTGTCTCCAAAAAAGAAAGAAGAAAGAAAAAGAATGGTCAAGGTGGTGGCTCACACCCAAATCCCAGCACTTTGAGAGGCTGAGGCAGGTGGATCACTTGAAGTCAGGAGTTTGAGACCAGCCTGGCCAACATGGTGAAACCCCATCTCTACTAAAAATGCAAAAAATTAGCAGGGCATGGTGGCACGCACCTGTAATCTCAGCTACTCGGGAGGCTGAGACAGGAGAATCCCATGAACCCAGGAGGCGGAGGTTGCAGTGAGCCAAGATTGTGCCGTTGCACTCCAGCCTGAGCGACAGAGCGAGACTTCTTCTCAACAACAACAACAAAACAAGGCTAGGTGGTGCACACCTGTAATCCTAGCACTTTGGGAGGCAAAGGTGGATAGAAGTTCACTTGAGGCCAGGAGTTCAAGACCAACATGACAAAACCCCATCTCTACTGCAAAAAAAAAAAAAAAAAAAAGCCAGACATGGTGGTGTGTGCCTATAATCCCAGCTACTCCAGAGGCTGAGGCAGGAGAATTGCTTGAACTTTGGAGGTGGAGGCTGCAGTGAGCTGAGATCGCACCATTGCACTCCAGCCTGGGCGACAGAGCAAGACTCTGTCTCAAGAAAAAAAAGCACAGGGAGGCCTTGAGCTGGGGCAGAGGTCAGGCCCTATGTCCCACCTCCCATCCTGTCCCCATCCTGGCCCTACCTACCAGGCAGGTGGGGCTCCCTCCTGGTTCCTGGAGGAACATGGACTCTGTCACAGGGTCACAAAGCAGCCAGGGCCTCAGTGGATGGTGGGGACAGGGTGATAGTGCTGGGAGGATCCAGACTCCACCTGGCAGTTGGAGACTTGCCAGGATTCCATGAGACTTCTGGGAGGTGACCAAGTCTGCCCCATCCTCTCCTTCCCTCTGCAGGACAGAGTCTGAGGTACCCCCCAGACCAGCCTCCCCCAAGGTCACCAGGAGCCCCCCGGAGACAGCTGCCCCGGTGGAGGATATGGCTCGGAGGAGTGAGTTGGCTGTGGGAGGGGAGGAGGGGACAGAGGGTGGACGGGGAGAGGGGACAGGCAGTCCCAGGTCCTCCTATCTTTTTAGGCAGCCAGGGGAGGCCAGGAACCAAGGTGATAAAAAGCCCAGGTTTTGCCACCTGGCACTCTGGGTTTAGATTTGAGCTCTTTGACCTTGGGCAGGTGAGTTCACCTGTCTGAGCCTCACCTTCCTCCTCTGTGTAATGGGACAGTGTCTGCACTTACCTTATGGGGCTCCACGGAGCCTTCAGTGGTGCTGCTGGAAGAGTGCCTGGCCCTGGCATACAGCAAATGCCCACTAAAGGGGAGCCGGCGTGAGTGCTAGGGTACTGGAGTCCCATCCCTCCAGAGGCCCAAAAGTCACAGATTACAGTGGAAGGAGAGAATCGTTAAAGGGCAGTGAAGGGGCGAGGCACAGTAGCTCACACATGTAAACCCAGCACTTTGGGAGGCTAAGGCGGGTGGATCACTTGAGGCCAGGAGTTCAAGACCAGCCTGGCCAACATGGTGAAACCTCATCTCTACTAAAAATACAAAAATTAGCTGGGCATGGTGGCGGGTGCCTATAATCCCAGATACTCAGGAGGCTGAGGCAGGAGAATCACTTGAACCCGGGAGGTGGAAGTTGCAGTGAGCAAAGATCACGCCACTGCACTCACAAGAGTGAGACTCTGTCTCAAAAAAAAAAGGGCAGTGGCAGTGAAGGAGAGGAGGTGGCAGGGATGGGAAGAAACCAGGGGCCTCCTGAGCCCTTCTGGCACGCTCACCTGTCAATTTGACCCAGAGCCGGCCAGGTGAGAGAGTGACTGACACCTTCGGGTGGCCCTGCCCAGCCCCAGAGGCAGTGGAGGCAGTGGGCAGTGGATAGCCAGGAGTAGGCGGAACAGCTCTGGGAGCCTTGTGACCAGGGCTGGCAGGTAGTCTACAGTAAAATAAAAATGAACAAGATAGGCCGGGGACGGTGGCTTACGCCTGCCATCCCAGCACTTTGAGAGGCCGAGGCAGGAGACTCGCTTGAGCCGTGGAGTGCAAGACCAGCCTGGGCAATACAGTGAGACCCTGTCTCAAAATTTAAGAATTTTAAAAATTAGAAATAAATGGACAAGATAATTTCAGAGGACAAAAACTCCTGCAAAGAAAATAACACTGGAAAATGTGACGGAGCAGCTCGGGTGGGGCACGGGGTGGGGCTCTAACTAGGGTGCTCAGGGAGAGCTTCCAAGGGGGCGAAGGGCACAAGGAGAGGCCTAGATGATGAGGAGCCAGCCGCGGAAACGGTGTTCCCGGCAGAGGGAATGGCAGATGCAAAGGTTGTGAGGGGGCACGGAGCTTGGTGGATTCACCACAGGCCACGTGGACGCTCAACATCCCTCACCCTTTCCTTCCTCAACAGCCAAGCGCCCAGCACCAGCCCGGCCCACCATGCCACCCCCCCAGGTCTCCAGCTCCCGTTCCTCCCCTCCAGCCCCACCCCTGCCCCCTGGCTCTGGAAGCCCTGGGACCCCCCGAGCCCTGCCCCGACGTCTGGTTGGCAGCAGCCTCCGAGCCCCCACAGTGCCACCCCCATTACCCCCCACACCCCCTCAGCCTGCCCGGCGCCAAAGCCGGCGTTCACCAGCCTCCCCCAGCCCAGCCTCCCCAGGTCCAGCCTCCCCCAGCCCGGCCTCCCCAGGTCCAGCCTCCCCCAGCCCAGTCTCTCTGAGTACCCCTGCACAGGTGGACCTGGGGGCTGCCACAGCAGAGGGAGGAGCCCCTGAGGCTGTCGGTGGGGTCCCCACTACCCCAGCTATCCCCCCTCAGCCCCGCCCCAGGAGCCTTGCCTCAGAGACTAACTGAGTGGCTGGTTTCTTCCTAAGCAGCCCCCAGCATCCCCTCCCTCCACACCTGGCCCTCCCAGGACAGCTCTCACCCCCCACAAAGGGGCGTGGGCCTCCAGCCTTTGCCCACAAGTGCCTCAGTGCCCACTGGGTCGGCCCCTATGGCCAGGAGGGCTCAGGACAGTCCCCCACTTCCTGACCTTTTCCTCATCCACCCTGGGCTTGGGGAGCCCCTGCTGGACTCTCCACTCTCCGGCAGGTCCTAGGGGAGCCACCGGAAGGAAGGAGAGGCTTCCCTGCTCCTAGGGGACCGATTCTTCTCTTGCCAACATATTTTTTGTAAGGCTGGTAAATAAATTATTTTGGACAAAACTGGAGCAGCTGCCCAAATGATAGTTTTATTTTCTGTTCTTGAAATAAAGAAGCCAATTTTATAAAGGCGAAAAAAATACATATTCTTTGCCTTTCTTCCTGTCTGAAATGAGATCACAGCAGACATGCAGGCATTTTTAGAGCTTTCTCTGCACTACATGCTGTGCTTTTCTGTGGATGATTTCCACTTAATCTTCTCCTAGTGCAGTAAATACCATTACCTCTTACCAGTGAGGAGACTGAGGCTCAGACAGAAGTGACCTGCCAAGGTCACACGGCAGTCAGGCAGGAGCCTGGGATTAGAGCCTAGGTCTGACTTCAAAGCCTGGCTTGTCCCTCACATTCTGGACAATTCACTTTAACTTATTGGTATCCCTTTTCCTCATTTGTGAAACTTTGTAACAATTCCCTCCTTGGAGGCCTTGCTCTCCAGTGAAAACCAGAGCACCGCCCTTGGCCTACCACTCCCACTGTTTCCTGGACCCCTCACTCCTTCCGGGAGGAGGCTGGGAAGGCTCCCCAAGGAGCAGGGATGGATCTGTCCTCAAACCTTCCCTAAATCTGCTCTGTGCCAGGCCCTGAGCTAGCTCCCAGACTTAACTCTGTACCCAAAGAGTTCCCGAACAGACAGGCAGAAGTGACCATTAGAATCAAGTGTCTGGCCAGGCACAGTGGCTCATGCCTGTAATCCCAACACTTTGGGAGCCCCAGGCAGGAGGATCGCTTGAGCCCAGGAGTTCTAGACCAGCCTGGGCAACATAGTGAGACCCTGTCTCTACAAAACAAATTTTAAAAATTAACTGGGCATAGTGGCATGTGCCTGTAGTCTCAGCAACTAGGAGGGCTGAGGCACGAGGATCGCTTGAGCCAGGAGTTCGAGGCTTCAGTGAGCAGTGATCATGCCACTGCACTCCAGCCTGGGTGACAGCGTAAGACCCGGTCTCAAAAACAAAATCAAGTGTCATTGTATTGGGAGCCCATATTAGCCAAGTTAGGGGTGGCCATATAACCTAGACTCAGGTGTATGGGGTGGGTGGTTAAGGAAGCCTTCCTGAGGAGGTGGGATTTTTTTTTTTTTTTTTTTTTTTTTGAGACGGAGTCTCGCTTCTGTCAGCCTAGGCTGGCGTGCAGTGATGACCTCGCTCACTGCAAGCTCCGGGCCTCCCGGGTTCCCGCCCATTCTCCTGCCCCAGCCTGCAGCTGGGACTACAGGCGCCCGCCACCACACCCGGGCTAATTTTTGTATTTTTAGTAGAGACGGGGTTTCACTGGGTTAGCCAGGATGGTCTCTGATTCTGACTCAGGATCCGCCTGCCTCGGGCCTCCCAAAGCTGGGATTATAGGCTATGGAACTGCTACCGGCCGAGGAGGGGTGATTTTTTTTTTTTTTTTTTTTGAGACGGAGTCTAGCCTGCTGCTCAGGCTGGAGTGCAGTGGCCGGATCTCAGCTCACTGCAAGCCTCGGCCTCCGGTTTACGCCGCATTCTCCCAGCTCAGCCTCCCAAGTAGCTGGGACTACAGGCGCCTGCCACCTCGCCCGGCTAGTTTTTTGTATTTTTTAGTAGAGACGGGGTTTCACCGTGTTAACCAGGATGGTCTCAATCTGCTGACCTTGTGATCCGCCCGTCTCAGCCTCCCAAAGTGCTGGGATTACAGGCTTGAGCCACCGCGCCTGGCCGAGGAGGTGATTTTTAAGGGAAGTCTTTCAGGAGCTGACCTGAAGGTGAATTTTATTTATTTATTTATTTTATTATTTATTTTTTATCTTTTTTGAGACAGAGTCTGACTCTGTCGCCCAGGCTGGAGTGTAGTGTGCGATCTCAGCTCACTGCAAGCTCCGCCTCCCGGCTTCAAGCGATTCTCCTGCCTCAGTCTCCCGGGTAGCTGGGATTACAGGCGCCCACCACCATGCCCGGCTAATTTTTTTTTTTTTTTTTGTATTTTTAGTAGAGACGGGGTTTCACCATAGCCAGGATGGCCCTGATCTCCTGACCTCGTGGTCCGCCCATCTCAGCCTCCCAAAGTGCTGGGATTACAGGCGTGAGCCACCGAGCCCAAGCCTGAAGGTGAAATTTTTAAAGGAAAAAGGAACATTCAGGCCAAGGAGACTACCTATGTAAAGGTCAGGAGCAAAAGGCTTAGCGCACTTGGGGAGTAGGAGGTAGTTGAGCTTCAAAGGTTGGGTTACAAGGCACGGTTTTTCCCAAGTCTTTGGAGCTCCAGTTGTTCCTGGGGGTCACAGCCTTCTCTGAAATTGGCAAACAACTTCAAAACCATGACACCACAGCTCATAATTCATTCATCCCCACACTGCAGACCAGTGGCTCCTCAAAGGTCCCAAGACCTGTAGTTGCCTCCAGATCACAAGGCCCCCTCCCTAAGATAGGGACCCAGCCAACCTGGGTCACCCCATCACTATCCTGGGCAATTGGCCACGGCCACTCTGCCTCCTGCCTTCCCAGGGCGTAGTCCGGTGACAGCCCGCCTGCCTCTAGCCCAGTGCTTCCCTACCCTAGCCTCACAGCAGAATCCCTGTAATTCAACCAACCAACCAAAAAATACCCAGTCCTCACCCAAAACAGTTACACGAGAATCTGTCCTGCTACACATCGGTGATTTTAAAAGCATTTGTCAAAAGACATTGAACTGTACATTTAAGATCTATGCGTGGCCGGGCGCGGTGGCTCAAGCCTGTAATCCCAGCACTTTGGGAGGCCGAGACGGGCGGATCACGAGGTCAGGAGATCGAGACCATCCTGGCTAACACGGTGAAACCCCGTCTCTACTAAAAAAAAATACAAAAAACTAGCCGGGCGAGGTGGCGGGCGCCTGTAGTCCCAGCTACTCGGGAGGCTGAGGCAGGAGAATGGCGTAAACCCGGGAGGTGGAGCTTGCAGTGAGCTGAGATCCGGCCACTGCACTCCAGCCTGGGCGACAGAGCAGACTCCGTCTCAAAAAAAAAAAAAAAAAAAATCTATGCATTTTACTATATGTAAATGATATCTGAAAATAAGTTTCCAGGGGACTCTAACGCAGTGTGAAGAACTACTGGTCTAGACCGAGGACTCCAGCACCCAAGAAGACACCATGTGCCCCTTACCCCATCATACCCACACGTTTCTTGGGACTTCGCTCAGAACTGTAGCGTCCACGATTCAGAGGGCATGAGATTTGACCCAAAGGCAGTTCATTTAGCATCTGCTTTTCTCCTAGCAACCAGCTCGCCTAAGCTTCTGATTGGCTGGAGGCGCGGAGCCTTCGCTTCGCGTTTTCTGTTTGTAGATTCTTATTGATTAAGAAGAGCGTCAGTCTCCCATCCCGTAAGAGTGTAGTCCGCGTTGAAACTCGGTGGCGACTGGCCCAGCAGAACCAGGGACGGGGAGAGGGATCAGGCTAGCTCTTCATTGGTTCCTTCCCCTCGTTGTTGGCCACGATTCCGCCCCTTTCTCCAAGTTCCGTTCGCTCGCGGCCTAGGTTCTCTCCCAGACTATCGCCCCCATGGGCCGCAGGCCACGCCTTCGCCCCGCCCCCGGTCCTTCCAGCGCGCCAATTGGCGGCTGCGGAGAACGTGCCAGGACGAGCGCGCTGTGCCCGCGGAGAGAGCGCGGCGCGGGAGGCCGGCGGCCAGCCGGCTGCATGGCGCGCTGCGAGAGGCTGCGCGGAGCGGCCCTGCGCGACGTGCTGGGCCGGGCGCAGGGGGTCCTGTTCGACTGTGACGGGGTGCTGTGGAACGGCGAGCGCGCCGTGCCGGGCGCCCCGGAGCTGCTGGAGCGGCTGGCGCGGGCCGGCAAGGCGGCTCTGTTTGTGAGCAACAACAGCCGGCGCGCGCGGCCCGAGCTGGCCCTCCGCTTCGCGCGCCTCGGCTTCGGGGGGCTGCGCGCCGAGCAGCTCTTCAGCTCCGCGCTGTGCGCCGCGCGCTTGCTGCGCCAGCGCCTGCCCGGGCCTCCGGGCGCGCCGGGCGCCGTGTTCGTGCTGGGCGGCGAGGGGCTGCGCGCCGAGCTGCGCGCCGCGGGGCTGAGCCTGGCTGGGGACCCGGGTGACGACCCGAGCGCGGGGGACGGCGCGGCCCCGCGCGTGCGCGCCGTGCTCGTGGGCTACGACGAGCACTTCTCCTTCGCCAGGCTGAGCGAGGCGTGCGCGCACCTGCGCGACCCCGAGTGCCTGCTCGTGGCCACCGACCGTGACCCATGGCACCCGCTGAGCGACGGCAGCCGGACCCCTGGTGAGCTCAGGAATGGCGGGGAAACTGAGATGGAGGCGATTTGCGCATTCGCCTCCACGCCTAAGGGTGAGGGGCGGGGAAGAGGCGTCTCCAGGTGGCAGGTGGGGAACAGGAGGGTGCGAGGGAGGCCCAGGGTGCTTTGGTGGGTGTAGGGGGATGATACCTGTAGCCGCCATCCTGTGAGGGGCAGAGTGTGGTCCCTGTTGGACAGATGAGGAAACTGAGGCCCATTGTAACTCAGGGAGTTGGGCGGAATTCTGCCCCACCCACCATCGCTCTGGGGTTGGAGAGGAAGCCTGGGAGGATTGTCCCTCGTTGTGAGGGTTGAAACTCCATTCCCAGAGGTAGGGTGTAGGCAGGTGTGTGGAGAGCAAAGGCGGTGGAGTTTGACCTCAGTTCCAGGTCCATCTCCAGCTCCACAGCTGTGTAATCGTGTTCAGTTACATAACCTGCAAGCATCTCTGCCTGGGTGAAAAATGGCAGCGCTCACCGTGCCCGGTGATGGTGATCAGGGTGGGTGCCTGGCACGTAGTAGGTGTTCAGATGATGTAAGTTGTAGCCAGAGTCCACCATGTTACAGAGAACTTAATGAAACAGCTTGGCGTGTGTTCTTCTTTGGTTTCCAGATTGCTCTGGAGATGGGAGTTATTGTCCCATTTCTCAAAGAGACTGAGGCAGCCGGATGCAGTGGCAACGGCCTGTAGTCCCAGCTACCTAAGAGGCTGAGGCGGGGGAGGATTGCTTGAGCCTAGGAAGTCAAGGCTGTAGTGTGCTATCATTGCATCTGTGAAAAGCGACTGTACTTCAGCATGGGCAACATAGTGAGACCTTGTCTGTAAAAGAAGAGGAAAGAAACTGAGGCTAAGAGAAGGGAAGTGAGCTGCCCAAGAACGTATATAGTGAGCCCCTCCACCTCCTGTGTCCCCACACACCTGCCTCCATCCTGCCTCTGGTAATTGGTGTTTCAGCCCTCACACATAGGGACAGTCCTCCCAGACTTCCCCTCCAACCCCACCCCAATGATGGGTGGGGCAGAAATCTGCCAGCAATTCACTGGCAGAGTGATAGAGCGCCGGAACCTGAATTTGGGCTTTGTGACACAGACCTCCAGTCCAGGGCACTCTTAACTGCTGTCATCTTGCTAGTTCAGCCTTCCAGGGGAGACAGAAGCAAAAAGAGGCCCCTCCATTGTGGAGGGATTGAGTTAGACAAGATCAGGTGGCAGCAGAGGCTAATTGGCAGTGGTCAGTGTGTGTGGACAGGTTAATAGCCCAGTTAGTAGACTGGGGCCGTGGACAGATCTCTGTCACTCCCTCTCTGCTGGCCACTGACCCATGTAGTCATTGATATTAAATCCTGGGGGTACAGGATGGTATTGAGTGAAGAGAAATAAACACAGGATTATGGTGGGGTGGTGAGCAGGGCCTAGTGCCAGGGGCATCTGGGAAGACTCCCTGGAGGAGGCATGATGCGGAGCAGAGTGATAATACACCAGGAGATGTAAACCCAGTGTTATGGCATGGCAGAGAGGGATTCCGTAGTCCTTGGCCTCTCCTGGCTGTGCTGCACACCTACTTGGTATGTGGGCCCACCTCAGCCTCAGTTTCCCCATAAATCTGTGTTGAGGGCTCTCTGGTTGGGGCTCTCAGCTGCAGCAGCTCTTGCCTGCCTTAGGCCATGCTATGAAAAGTTTTTCCCAGGAGGCCTCAAGGCTCAGGTTAAGGCTGTGGGTTAAGAGGTTCTCCAGGGCACAGGAAGGCTGGTTGTCAAGGAGCTAGGGAGAAACCAGGCCCTGCCCATGCCTGCCTTGCAGGCCTCTGTGGAATCCAGACCCCTGTGGTCTCAGTAGCCACCCGGCTGTGCCCACCCATCCTGCTGTCACTCCCACAGCCTAGAGGGGGAGGCAGAGGCTTAACAAACACGGCTCTGCAATCATGTTTGTGCACAACTTAACGATGCAGCTTTCAAACGGTGTGGTGTGGTGTGGTGTGACGTGACAGTATTAAAAGCCCTCATGATGCTTATGTCTGAAATAATGCAAATATCTGACCCCCAATTCCTCCTCCCCCGCCCCAGGGACCTCCGAAATTGTGTGTTTATCTTGTCACCACATGGCAGCCACTTGAGCTGACAAATAGAAAGGCCTGCTCTCTTAGGAATACGTCATCAGCATAACATGCAGAGCCGTGGATTAGAGTGGAGGGGAGTGGAATGATGGTGGCCTGAGAGATGTCGGCCTGAGAGAGGCCCAGATGCCCCTGCTAGGAGGCTGGCTCCCTGGGGTCAGGATCTTTGTAATGTTGACTGCTCTGTATCCTGTGTCTAGCATGTAGTTGGGCCTTAGTGAGTATTAGCTGAATGAAGGAAGTGAGACACAGGGCCCAAAGGTGATCAACTCCATCCTGGTGGGGAAGGACAGAGTTGGGGCCATTCTTGAGCTCAAAAGAACATTTTGGGATGACTCAGTGAAAGCCCTTTCCATCCCAGAAGGAATTGCTCACCAGCGGAGCACATGGCTTTTATTCTCTCTTTTTTGTTTTTTTGTTTTTTGTTTTTTGTGTTTGTTTTTTTGGGACATAGTTTCACTCTGTCGCCCAGGCTGGAGTGCAGTGGCGCCATCTCGGCTCACTGCAACCTCTGCCTCCCAGGTTCAAGCGATTCTCCTACCTCAGCCTCCCCAGTGGCTGGGATTACAGGCGCTCACCACCACGCCCGGCTAATTTTTATTCTCTACCAAGTTCTTAAAACAGGCAGGTCACAAGATGTCAGATGAGGGGAGAACTCCCAGGGGTGTTGCCCTGGGCCAGCGTGAAAGCATGAGTTCTGGCCCACCTCGGCCTTGATCTTATGACCCTGGGAAGTTCCTCTTCCTCATCTGGGGGCAGCAGGGCTGAGGATTCTTGCTCTCCCCACCTGTTTTCCCCTTTGTTCCCCTTCCTCATCTTTGCCTTTGGCTTAATTGAGTGGAGTGTTGTCGGCTATGGGAAGGGAGATAGGAGGCCCAGAGCATTTGGGGTCAGACCAGTGGCGCACTGAGAAATGTGGAATAGCAGGGAAAGCCATGATTATACCGTGTGCTGGCTTCTGTGGTGTAAATACTCCCAATACAACCGATCTTGAGCTACCAACGTGAAGTCAGTCCTTGAAGGTAGGGTTGGGACTACCTTCCCTGAAGGCAGTAGCACACACCTTCTTACAGATTTCCACCATCACAGGTATGGTGGAACTTCAAGAGCAAAACGAGCAGAGGCTAGTGTGGTTCAATAACTAAGAAGTGATGAGTTTTGAGAACTTATTAACGTTTGTTTTAAACATTATCATTTAGGCCGGGCGCAGTGGCTCACGCCTGTAATCCCAGCACTTTGGGAGGCCAAGGCGGGCGGATCATTTGAGGTCAGGAGTTCGAGACCATCCTGGCCAACATGGTGAAACCCTGTCTCCACTAAATATACAAAAATTAGCCCGGTGTGGTGACACGCGCCTGTAATCCCAACTACTCGGGAGGCTGAGGCAAGAGAATGGCTTGAACCCAGGAGGTATAGGTTGCTGTGAGCTGAGATCGCTCCATTGCACTCCAGCCTGGGCAACAGAGCGAGACTCCATCTCTAAATAAATAAATAAATATAAAAAGCATTATCATTTAGTTGTAAATTTGTAAGCTGACTTTTTTTTAGACAGGGTCTCGCTCTGTTACCCAGGCTGAAGTGCAGTGACATGATCACAGCTCACTTTAACCTCAAACTCTTGGGCTCAGGCTCTCTTCCTGCCTCAGCCTCCTGCGTAGCTGGGACTACAGGTGTATACCCCTGCACCCCACTATAATCCTGTGTCTACTTCTCTTCACTCAGTACCATCCTGTATCCCCAGGATTTAATATCAATGACTGTCCAGGTCAGTGGCCAGCAGAGAGGCAGTGACAGAGATCTGTCCACGGCCCCAGTCTACTGATTGGGCTATTAATCTGTCCACACACACTGACCACTGCCAAGTAGCCTCTGCTGCCACCTTATCTTGTCTGACTCGAACCCTCCACAGTGGAGGGGCCTCCTTTTGCTCCCGCCTCCCCTGCAGGGCCAAATTCGCAAGATGACAGCAATGAAGAGTGCCCTGGACTGGAGGTCGGTGTTACAAAGGCCAATAATTTTTTTTATTCTTTGTAGAGACGGGGTTTCATGGTGCAGGCTGGGCCTTTTATTTGTTTGTTTATTTTAAATGCAGCTGTGCCTGGAATAAGTTGACTTTTTTTTTTTTTTTTTTTTTTTTTTTTGAGTCGGCGCCCTTGCTCTGTCGCCCGGACTGGAATGCTGCAGTGGTGCGGTCTCAGCTCTCTGCAGCCTCCGCCTCCCGGGCTTAAGTGATTCTCCTGCCCCAGCCTCCCGAATAGTTGGGATTACAGGCATGTGCCACCGCACCTGGCTGATTTTTGTGTTTTTAGTAGAGGCTGGGTTTTACCATGTTTGCCAGGCTGGTCTTAAACTCCTGACCTCAGATGATCCACCCCCCTCAGACTCCCAAAGTCCTGGGATTACAGGCGTGAGCCACGGCGCCCAGCCAACTTTTCTTTTTTCTTTTTTTTTTTATTTTTTAAATATATATGTATATTTATTTAAGTAGGAGTGGGATCTCCCTATGTTACCCAGACTGGTCTTGAACTCCTGGGCTCAAGCAGTCCTCCCACCTGTGCTTCCCAAAGTGCTGGGATTACAGGCATGGGCCTCTGTACCCAGCCATAAGTTGACTTTTAATAGTACCTTCCTTTGGCTGGGCGCAGTGGCTCACGCCTGTAATCCCAGCACTTTGGGAGGCGGAGGCGGGCAGATCACGAGGTCAGGAGATCGAGACCACGGTGAAACCCTGTCTCTACTAAAAATACAAAAAATTAGCTGGGCGTGGTGGTGGGTGCCTGTAGTCCCAGCTACTCAGGAAGCTGAGGCAGGAGAATGGCGTCAGCCCGGGAGGCAGAGCTTGCAGTGAGCCAAGATCGTGCCACTGCACTCCAGTCTGGGCGACAGAGCAAGACTCTGTCTCAAAAAAAAAAATAGTACCTTCCTTTAACGCCCAGCTCATAAAATTCCTGCAAGGGAAACAATTTGTACTCCCAGGTCAGAGCTGGGTTGGACCCACGCAAATGCAAATCCTTTTGCTGCCACTTACAAAGCTGTACAACCCTGGGCAAGTTACTTAATGTCCCTGAGCCTTGGCATTCTCATCTGTAAAATGGGCTTCCATAAACACCCAGCACAGGCCAGGCGGTTTAGAATGTGCTTAGTAAATGGTGATTATCATCATTTGTTCAGGGCCATTAGCATGAAGGCAGAATGTTCTGGCACAAAGACATGTCTGTGGGACAGGCACAGTGGACTTTTTGTGTGAGGCAGGATGGTACTGGGCTGGGAGACAGGACTGTCCTTTAGTTCTATACAGTCCTCCTATTGTTGGACACTTGGGCGTGTTCCACAGTTTGACTTATCAGTTACTGTAGCCCCAGACATCTTCCAGCCTGCAGCTTTCTGTCTCCAGTTGGAATTCTCTTCTTGTGATCACTTTCCCGGGGGAGGCGGACTGGGTCAGAGGTGCGAACATTTCTGTGCCCCGCTGTGTTCCGAAGGGACTGTGCCAGTTTCTGACGCCAGCCGCGTGACTTCTTGCAGCAGTAACCACAACTGCTATTTGTTAAGTGCTGCTCCATTTACAAATCACTTGCCCCTGTGATGCCCAGCGCCCCTTTGGAGGTAGGCCTTGCTTGGATTCCGCTTTTGCAGGAGTCTGGAGAAACTCGGGGTGGTCGAGTGGTTTGCCCAAAGGCCCACAGCTGCCAGGGTGAAATCGCGAACCTCAGGCAGGACTGACCGAGCCAGGCCCTGTTTACCTGCAGTAGCTCCACCCGTCCTCACAATACTCACATGAGATAAGTGCCGTAGACATCCCCGTATTAGATATGGGAAAATCAAAGCACAAAGAGGATAGCTAGCCTGTCAAGAACGGTGGAGATGGAGTCCAGATGCCGGCATCTGGTTGCCCTCTCTACCCTTAGCCACTAAATAAGACTCGGAAGTGGGCTTTCTGGCTCGTGTCAGCAGCTGATTTGACCCCAGCACAGTCTGCCTCCCTGGACTTCCAGTTTCAGGGCCTGACACTGTCCCTGCCGTCCGCCTGCTGACTGCGTCTCCATCTCCCTACAGGCACCGGGAGCCTGGCCGCTGCGGTGGAGACGGCCTCGGGACGCCAGGCCCTGGTGGTGGGCAAGCCCAGCCCCTACATGTTCGAGTGCATCACAGAGAACTTCAGCATCGACCCCGCACGCACACTTATGGTGGGTGACCGCCTGGAGACCGACATCCTGTTCGGCCACCGCTGCGGCATGACCACCGTGCTCACACTCACAGGAGTCTCCCGCCTAGAAGAGGCCCAGGCCTACCTGGCGGCTGGCCAGCATGACTTCGTGCCCCATTACTATGTGGAGAGCGTCGCAGACTTGACAGAGGGCTTGGAGGACTGAGCCCACTGCACCTGCAGCCACAGGCCCGCCCCTCCCCACGCTCTGATGCTGTAGGTCACGAGCCGTGTTACACACCACCGGCTCCTTGGCCCAGTTCTGCACCGGGGTGGGGCTGGGACCTGGGGAAGGTTTGAGGGACCCTTGCAACCCCCTCCCAGCAGTGGCTGGGCACTCTTTGCTGCCCCAGAAGCTGGTCTCCTACAGATTCATCTTGGCCTGACCCAGCCAGGTGGACTTATTTCCTGCCCTGTCACCTCCCCTCCTTGAAATCTGGGCCCTGGTGCCCGCTGAAGATTTCCTCTAGCCCTGAGCACTTAGTCTTCTCCCCCTTCCCTGGGTCTTCTAGAGCTCTCTCTGCCCCTCAGGTCCTGGCCTTTGGGTCCTCGTCAACCAGAGGTCTAGGGAACCACAATCCTTATTGTCCTGAGTGCCGGCAAAGGCTAAGTGATAGTGACCTCATCGATGTTGGGTCCTGTGGGGTACCAGTTTAGGTTCCTAAGTAACAGTGACCCTTTTCGTCCTGGAGCCCGAGTGGACCAATCGGAAGCCTAAGTGACGATGACCCTCGCATGTCCTAGGTCCCTGGGTGGACCCGTCAGGACCCCAAGTGATAGTGACCCAGTGGTCTTTTAGATCCTCAGTAGAACAATCCAGAAGCCTAAGAGACAGTGGCCCCTTGATAATCTGGGTCTCACGGGACCAGCCAGGGGTCCAGGTTTCAGTCCGTAAATAACAGTGGTCCATGTCCTGAAGACACCCCTCCTCTACAAAGACTGTGATGCTCTGGGGCTTCTGTGGCCAAGCCCCACCCTTTCCTGGTCATGGTACCCGTACAGTGTTGATGGCCACAGCTCAAAGGGGGCTTTCATGTCTCCCTGTGCAGTCAGTGTTTGCAGTACCACCTCTCTCCCGTGCCCACTCTCAGCTATTTATTTAATTTATGTGTGCCAGTGACGGTGGGTGGGGGCTGGGCCTTCCCCGCCACCTCCACCCCTGTTGTGACCTGTCCTTCCGTACTTAATAAAGTGCGCGTGGGAGTGTTCACCTGTGTTCGAGTCCATGTTTGGGGAGGGAGGAGGACCCCCTGCTGGAGCCTGCTCTCCCTGGAGCTGGCCTGCCACATTGTTCCCTGCATGAAATGACCCATTCCCGTTCCTGAGTGTCTTCTGCGTGTAGCGATACTTTGAGTCAAGAGCACTTTATATGTCGCTGAGTCTTGGTGTACCGACTGACTTCAGTGCTTTGGAAAACCCAGCATGTTTGAATTACTCATTCCTTTACAGCAGGAAATGGGGGATCAGAAATATGATGTTAACTTACCAAGGGTGAACAGCTGGACGCTGTGCTCGCCTTATGCAGGATTTGAACATGCATTGGCTGACTGTAGGAAGCTGTAGCCCCCTCTCTGGAGACACTGAGAAGGGAGACAGGAGGGCGGAGGATGAGGTCTCAACCTCAGGGAGCTCAGGGGAGATGCTCTTTGAGACATCCCCACACCTGGGATGCTGCCAGTGACAGTCTCCCCCGCTGGTCCCGAGCTCCTCCAGGCAGAGGCTGTGTGTCTCCCTCGTTGCTGCATCCCTGGGGCCTAATGCAGAGTAGGTGCCCAGCCATGAGCTAGCGGGGGTCCAGGGGCAGCCTGGAAAGGCCCAGAGAAGCTGAGAGCTGCGTGGGGAGGTGCGGTGGGTGCTGCACAAGCTCAGCTTTGGTCTCATTTGTGAAGTGACGGTGGGACTTCAGGGTCTGGGAAATCCTCTCCAGTATGATTCTTGAGAAGAGGGTGTGTTTGACAGAGCCCAGATGCTTCGTGAAGTAGGAGCAAATGTAGTGCAGTCGTGGAGACTTGTGTTTGTTTCAGAAACTCAGTTCAGCCAGACACAGTGGCTCACACCTGTAATCCCAGTGCTTTGGGAGGCTGAGGCGGGTGAATCACAAGATCAGGAGTTCAAGACCAGCCTGGCCGAGATGGTGAAACCCTGTCTCTACTAAAAATAGAAAAATTAGTTGGCCATGCTGGCAGGCGCTTGTAATCCTAGGTACTCGGGAGGCTGAGGCAGAGAATCGCTTGATCCCGGGAGGTGGAGGTGGCGGTGAGCCAAGATCGCGCCACTGCACTCCAGCCTGGGCGACAGAGCGAGATTCCGTCTCAAAAACCAAAACAAACAGGCCAGGCACAGTGGCTCAGGCCTGTAATCCCAACACTTTGGGAGCCCCAGGCAGGCGGATCATGAGTTCAGGAGTTCAAGACCAGCCTGGCCAACATGGTTAAATTCCATCTGTACTGAAAACAAAACTTAGTTGGGTATGGTGGCGGGAGCCTGTAATCCCAGCTACTCGGGAGGCTGAGGCAGGAGAACTGCTTGAACCTGGGAGGCAGAAGTTGCAGTAAGCCGAGATTGTGCCACTGCACTCCAGCCTGGGTGACAGAGTAAGACAACATCTCAGAAAAAAAAAAAAAATCAAAAATTAGCCAGGCGTGGTGGTGGTGGCTTGTGCCTGTAGTCCCAGCTACTCGGGAGGCAGGAGAATCACTTGAAGTTGCAGTGAACTGAGATCACGCAGCTGTACTCCAGGCTGGGCAGCAAAGCAAGACTCCGTCTCAAAAAAAAGCAAACAACAACAACAACAAAAAACTCAGTTCAACGTGGCTAAGGCATAGGGGGTTTTGGTCTGCTCCCTGAGGTGGTCTAGCACCCTCCAGGTGTATCCTCAGTTCTGTCTCGCCATCTCCCCAGCCAACATCCTAGGACAGATTCTCATGGCCTGGCTTGGGTCATAGCCCATCTGGATGGGACACAGCTATTGGGCCATGTGACCCTCCCCGCCTTCCCCTTCACCCTCCACCAGTAAGGAAATGGTTGTCTCTACACAGTCTTGCCTCAGCCTCCCAAAGTGCTGGGATTACAGGCGTGAGCCACACCCCACCTAAGCACTGAATTTGTTTTGTGTTTTGTTTTTGCATAGGTTCTCGCTCCGTCACCCAGGCTAGAGTGCAGTGGCGCGATCTTGGCTCACTGCAACCTCCGCCTCCCAGGTTCAAGGATTTTCCTGCCTCAGCCTCCCGAGTAACTGGGATGACAGGCACCTGCCACCACACCCGGCTAATGCCACCAGGTCTGGCTAATTTTGAGTAGAGGTGGGGTTTCACCATGTTGGTTAGGCTGGTCTCAAATTCCTGACCTCAAGTGTTTGCCCACCTCAGCCTCCCAAAATGCTGGGATTATAGGCATGAGCCATCTTGCCCGGCCTCTAAACACTGAGTCTTGAGTTTAAAGCTTGAGTGTAAACCAATCTCAGTAATTTGATTCCTCAGGGTCAGCGATTGGCTACTCTTCTGACCAATGAAACAGGAAGAGAGGTCTGGAATGTTTGCCTTGCCTCACCTTTTTGTTTTGTTTTGTTTTTTGAGACAGCCTCTCTGTCACCCAGGCTGGAGTGCAGTGGTGCAATCTTGGCTCACTGCAACCTCTGCCTCCTGGTTTCAAGCGATTCTCCTGTCTCAGCCTCCTGAGTAGTTGGGACTACAGGCACACACTGCCACGCCCGGCTAATTTTTTGGCATTTTAATAGAGACTGGGTTTCACTGTGTTGCCTAGGCTGGTCTCAAACTCAGGCAATGCACCCGCCTCGGCCTCCCAAAGTGCTGGGATTACAGTTGTGAGCCACCGCACCCAGCTGTTTGCCTTATTTTTAAAGGACATAGAGGAGGAAGTCACTTCTCCTGGCTTGGGGTGTGGTGCTGGGAGCCATTGCAGCCATTCTGTGATCAGGAGGTATGGCTGAGCATTTGACTCAGGTGACCCTGCTGCAGGTAGCAGAGCAGAAAGACTGCAAGAACTTACTGGGTTTGCTTTTCCCCAACTTGTAATTTAGAAAAGTTTCAAATTAATAGAAAAGGTGCAAGAATGACATGATGAATACCGCTACATCCTTCACCTAGATTTACCAGTTGTTAATATTTGCTTAGTTTGCTTAATTGTTCTTTATATGTGTTTACTTTTTGTTATTGTTTTAGAGATGGTCTCACTCTGTTGCTGAGTCTAGGCTGTAGTGGCGCAGTCACGGCTCATTGCAGCCTCTAACTGCTGGGCTCATGTGATCCTCCTGCCTCAGCCTCCTGAGTAGCTAGGAGCACAGGCATATGCCACCACACCCAGCTAATTTTTAAAAAAAATTTTGCAGAAACGGGGTTTCCTTTTTGTTTTGTTTTGTTTTAGAGACAGGGTCTCACTATGTTGTCCAGGCTGGAATGCAGTGGCTATTCACAGGCAGGACCCCACTGCTGATCACTGGGGGAGTTTTAACCTGCTCTGTTTCTGACCTGGGCCAGTTCACTCCTCCTTAGGCAGCCTTGTGGTTGCCTCTCCCAGGAGGTCACCGTATTGATGCCAGTCTTAGCGCACTACAGCCCACGATTCCTGGGCTCAAGCGATCTTCCTGCGTCAGCCTTCCAAGACGCTGAGATTACAGGCATGAGCCACTGCGCCCAGCTTGTTTACATTTTTTTAACTGAACCATTTGAGAGTGTGTTACAGATGCTAACACAGTTCACTGAAAATTCTTCAGCTTGTATGGCCTAAGAGCAAGGACAGCCTACACAGCCACAATCCAGGATTACACGAGAACCCAGATATTTGATGATTTTGTTGAGCCACTGAATCTGTTATGGAAACTCCCAACTGCAGACTTATTTTGGTTTTTTTGTTTTGTTTTGTTTTGTTTTGAGACGGAGTCTCGCTCTTTCGCCCAGGCTGGAGTGCAGTGGCATGATCTCGGCTCACTGCAAGCGCCACCTCCCGGGTTCACGCCATTCTCCTGCCTCAGCCTCCCGAGTAGCTGGGACTACAGGCGCCCGCCACTATGCCCTGCTGATTTTTTGTATTTTTTATTAGAGACAGGGTTTCACCATGTTAGCCAGGATGGTCTCGATTTCCTGACCTCGTGATCCGCCTGCCACGTTCTCCCAAAGTGCTGGAATTACAGGTGTGAGCCACTGTGCCCGGCCTTTTTGTTTCGTTTTTAAGACAGGATCTTGCACTGTCGCCCAACCTGGAGTGCAGTGGTGTGATCACAGCTCACTGCAACCTATGCCTCCCAGGCTCAAGCAATCCGCCCACCTCAGCACCCAAGCAGCTGGGATTACAGGCACGCACCACGATGTCCAGCTAATTTTTGTATTTTTAGTAGAGATGGGGTTTCACCACATTGCCCAGACTGGTCTCAAACTCCTGAGCTCAAGCAATCAGCCCACCTCAGCCTCCCAAAATGTTGGGATTACAGGCATGAGCTACTGCGCCCAGCCTAGACTTCTTATGAAAAAGTTTTCCTTAATTTTAAAGTGATTTCCATTGACTTTTCTGTTACTTGCAGCCAAAAACCTTCCTGATACACAGACTTCAGGCACATCATTAGAAAACATTAAAAGGGCCGGGCATGGTGGCTCACGCCTGTAATCCCAGCACTTTAGGAGGCCAAGGTGGGCAGATCACGAGGTCAGGAGATCGAGACCATCCTGGCCAACACAGTGAAACCCTGTCTCTACTAAAAATACAAAAAATTAGCCAGGCGTGGTGGCGGGCGCCTGTAGTCCCAGCTACTTAGGAGGCTGAGGCAGGAGAATCACTTGAACCCGGGAATCGGAGGTTGCAGTGAGCCGAGATCACGCCGCTGCACTCCAGCCTGGGCCACAGAGCGAGACTCTGTCTCAAAAAAAAAAAAAGAAAATATTAAAATCCACTCATACCCCACATTAAATATATATTTTTGAAGTATGTTTATACTTTTATTTGAAGGATTATTTGGCAACCAGGACCTAATTTAGGACGGACTAACCTCTAGAAATACTTGGACATGCTTTTGAAGTGAGAAGACCCAAGCTACAGAGTTGTTTTCAAGTGTAACGACATTTTTCTGACTACCCAAGTCAATATAAAGTTTGAGCACAATAAACATTTATTAATTTCAGCTTTGCAGTTTTAGTATTTTGGAGCCAATACATTTTTTTCTTCAGATCTCAAATACTTTCTAAGCTTTTTTTTTTTTTTTTTTTCTGGAGACAGAGTCTTACTCTGTCACCCAGGCTGGAGTGCAGTGGCGCCATCTCAGCTCACTGCAACCTCCACCTCCTGGGTTCAAGCGAGTAGCTGGGACTACAGGCATGCCCACTATGCCCAGCGAATTTTTTTTGTATTTTGCAGATGGGGGTTTTACCATGTTGACTAGGCTGGTTTCAAACTCCTGGTCTCAAGTGATGCACCCACCTTGGCCCCCCAAAGTGCTGGGATTATTGAGCCATGCCTGGCCACAGATATTTTCTAAACTCTTTGTTTTTTTGTTTTTTTTTTTTTTTTTTGAGACGGAGTCTCTGCCTCTGTTGCCAGGCTGGGATGGCATGCACCCGGCTCACTGCAAACCTCCACTCCTGGTTCTGCTTACTCCTCTGCCTCAGCTCAAGTGGTGCTGGGACTACAGGCTGCCACCACACTAAGTTATTAGTTAGATGTAGTAGAGACGTAATTAACATAAGAAGTCAGGATGGTCTCACCTTCTGGACTCCTCGATCCACTCATCTTCAGCTCTTCAGTGTCGATTATAGGTGTGAGCCACCGCCCAGCCTCCCAAATTCCCAAAAAGCTTAGATTTCTGTGTCTATAATTGTTTTCAAAATAAAATGCTCACTGGGGCCGGGCAGGGTCACACCTGCAATCCCAGCACTCTGGGAGGTCGAGGCGACGGGATCACGACTGCAGGATCTGCATCCTGGCTACCACAGCGAAACCCCTCGGGCTCTACTAAAAAAATACAAAAATTGGCCGGGCTGTGGCTCAAGCCTGTAATCCCAGCACTTTGGGAGGTCGAGACGGGCGGATTTAGGCTTGGGAGATCGAGACCATCCTGGCTAACACAGGAAACCCGTCTCTACTAAAAATACAAAAATGGCCAAGGAGGGCGGGCGCCTGTAGTCCCAGCTACCCGAGGCTGGGAGGCAGGAGAATGGCGTAACCTCGGGAGGCGAGCTGGCAGTGAGCCGAGATCGCACGCACTCCAGCCTGACGCACAGAGCCAGACTACCAAAAAATTAGCTGGGCGGCCGGGCGCTGTGGCTCAAGCCTGTAATCCCAGCACTTTGGGAGCCCCACGCTTGGATCACGCAGGTCAGGAGATCGAGACCATCCTGGCTAACAATGGGTGAAAAACCCCCATCTCTATTAAGAAATACAAAAACTAGCCGCATGCAGGTGGCGGGCTCTGTAGTCCCAGCTACTCGGGAGAGGCTGAGGCCGGGAGAATGGCGCGGAACCCGGAGTGTGAGCCTGCAGCAGCTGGAGATCCGCCACTGCAATCCATGAGCTGGTGACTCCGCCTCAAAAAAAATTAGCTACAGGTGGCAGGCTGTAGTCCCAGCTAATCGAGAGGCTGAGGCAGGAGAATAGCGCGGAACCCGGGAGGCGGAGTTGCAGTGAGCCGAGATCACGCCACTGCACTCCAGCCTACAGACAGACTCCTTCTCAAAAAAAAAAAAAAAAAAAAAAAAAATGCTCACTGGACGGTGTTTCACACCTGTAATCCCAGCACTTTGGGAAGCCAAGATGGGAGGATCGCTTGAGGCTGGGAGTTAGAGACCAGCCTGGGCAACATAACAAGATCCTATGTCTCCAAAAATTAAATTAGCCAAGTGCAGTGATGTGCACCTCTAGTCAGTCCGAGCTCCTCAGGAGGCTGAGTCAGAAGGATTGGTTGAGCCCAGGAGTTTGAGATTACAGTGAGCTATAATCCACTCCAGCCTGGGTGACAGAGTGAGACCCTGTCTCAAAAGTAAAATAATATAAAATAAAATAAGTATAAAATAAATATAAAATAAAATGCTAAAAGCATTGTAAAGGCTCAGGCCTGAGTCTGGGAGGGCTATGAATGAAAGGGCCTGGCCCCCACCTGGACCTTACCTGAGAGGAGAGACGGAGCCCTAACTGAGGGCTGAGGCCTACAGTCAGAAGAGATACAGACTAGAAGCGGGAAGGCCAAAGGCAGGTGTGGAGGGGGCTCTCTGGACAAAGGCTGGGAGGCGAGAATGGATGAGCAGGGTTGAGGGGGCCGGCTGCGGTGCCATCTGGCTGGAAAAGGGCCCAGCTTGCCAGGGGCATCCCTACCTTCATAGAGTAGGAGGGCAAAGATAGCTTTTCAAGCCTGGGTATCTTTAGCTCAGCAGATGAAAGCGGGTCGGCCCTAGCTCCCTGTGTGACCTTGGTCAAGTGGCCACCCTCTCTGGGCGGTTTCCCTAACATTAAACTGCATTATTAAATGGGGGAGCAGGTCAGGCACGTGTCTCAGGGTTCCTCCCTGCTATGACTTCTAGGACTCAGGAGCTGGGTCTGACCTCCCCTACCTTCCCTGGCTGGAGCAGCCAGGTTGGCTGCAGGTGTGGATGGCACCTCTGTGGGCCGCCCTCCTCAACACCGCCAGCTGAAGGAGGTACAGCTTCCCTTTTCTCGCCTCTGCCCCCTGTCCCTGGCAGGGCGGAATGGCCGAGCTGGCCTGCATGACCTGTCTGAACCAAGCTGAGCCCATGTCTCACGGCAGTAGCCAAGATCCCACCTAGGACGCAGGAATTCCAGAGAGCTCGCTACCTCATTTCAGGATAGTTATAACGTGGGGAGGAGAATCCCTAGGTTGGTGGCCTTAGCCTTGGGGGACGCAGGAGGCAGCACTAACATCAAGCCCCTCCTTAGACATCACTCCTATAATCCTCCGAGCAGTGGCCTTATTCCCACCTTCCAGGTCTGGAAACAGGTTCAGAGAAGCCAAGGACCTCAGCTGCAGCTGCAGCCGTTCAGCCCCCAAATCAGCGCTCACCTCTCGTCTCATCTCCTGATATATATATATATTTTTTAAGATAGAGTCTTGCTCTGTCGCCCAGGCTGGAGTGCAATGGTGCGATCTTGGCTCACTGCAACCTCCACCTCCAGTGTTCAAGCAATTCTCCCTGCCTCAGCCTCACGAGTAGCTGGGATTACAGGCACCCACCACCACACTCAGCTAATTTTTGTATTTTTAGTAGAGATGGGGTTTTGCCATGTTAGCCAGGCTGGTCTCGAACTCCTGTCCCCAAGTGATCCTCAGCCTCCCAAAGTGCTGGGATTACAGGCATGAGCCACCATGCCCGGCCTCTTCTCCTGATTCTAACTGCAGCCTCATTTCCCTGTGCAGAAATTCAACCACGTTGGCAGACACAAAGTAGGGGTGAGGGGAAGATGAGAGGGGAGATAATGAAAGCAAGGCGCCGGGCACAAGGCCTGGCAAGGTAAGTGGGTGCTGCCATCAGGAGGCCCTGAGGACTTGGGGGAGGAGGCCCACGATGCACCTGTGTCCCTGCCTTCCCTCCCCGCCAGGAAAACCGCAGCTCCCGTCCCAGGGGACACTGGAATCTGGAGAGACTTCTTGCCCCAACCTAGGCAAGAGGAGACTGTTGGGGACCAATTGGGGATGGCACGTAGACCTCCCAGAGGCGCTGCAAAGACTCGGGGAAGGCAACAGCCTGGCAAAAGCGACAAGAAGGAAGTGAAAACCTTCTGAGCCTCCATGAAGAAACGAATCATCTGTTTAGTACAACAGACCTCAGTTCCACCCTGTATTCACCTCATGCAAGGAAAGCAGGATTTCATCTCCCCAGTTTACAGATAGGGAGACTGAGGCAAGTGGGAGAAACAGTTTACCAGGAGGCTCTGAGGGGACATAGCAAGCAGGGCCAGCACCTGTGTGTCCAGACTCCCAAATAGGCCTTTCTAGGGTCTGGGGACCTCTTCACCATGCCACCTTGCCTCCCTGCCAGCCCCACTCATGCCAGATGCTGCAGAGGGGTAAACTGTCCCTCCATCCAACAGCAAACACTCCCCAGTGCTGGGCCCATTTTCCAGGGTGGAGGAGGAAGCAGGAGCAGCTCCTGAGGCCACACGAACCCAACTACTGGGCTGGGCTGGGGAATGTGGCCACACCCACCTGCCCACAGCCCTGCCAGGACCACACCTGAAGCGCCTCTGGCCCTCCATCTAGGACTCTGCCTGAGAGGCCCCATTCCTTGATCTGGCAGAGAGGGGAGGCATGGGGGAGGGGCAGTGGAGCTGGGCTGGGCCATACCCAGCCCTTCCTATGGTTGAGGTTTTGGGGAGGCCAGGAGGAAAAAGTGAAGCTGCTGTGGTTGGTTTCCAAGCAGCCACTTGGTCTGGAAGGAGGGGTAAGGCACTCACGGGGGTGCAACCCCATCCCCTCTCTGGGTCCGCCTTGTGACCGTACACACTCCCCTCTCATCCTGTACCAGAGTGGGCTTTGGGCATCTGGAGGAAGGTGCCCCTGGGGGACAGGGTCGGGCAGGGTGGGTTTGCTGGCCTGGCCTCCAGATGTGAGTCACTCCCGGTTGGCATCTTCGTCCCTCTTTGGTGCCAGCAGTTTCAGAAGGAGGATGGCCAGGTGGAGGAGGTCATCCCTGTGACAACCCCCCAGCATGCCCCTCACTTCTCCCAGTGCTCCCCACACCCCTTCCTCCACCAGGTTCCTGAGACCCCTCCAACCCACCCTCAATTCTCTGCCACAGTGATCTTCCCTACAGCCCAAATCTGGCCTCAGTACTAACCCTGGCTCCCCAGCCTCCTCCCGTACAATAATGTCCAAGCCCTGTGCCCAGCCCATGAGGCCTCCATGATCCAGGTCCTGATGGCTTCCCAGCCTCATCCCCGTCTTTCCCCTACATGCCCGGAACACTGTTCCCCAGCCCTGGCCTTCCCATTCCGGAGCTTCTGCCCATGCCGGAAAGCCAGGCGCTTCTCCGCCTACCCTTCACGACCCACCTCCTTTACTCATGCAGCCACCAGCCCACCATAGCACTTTCTCATGGCTTCCCTTAGAGCCATCATCATCTACTTCTTCTTCTTTTTTTTTTTTTTTTTGAGACCGAGTTTTGCTCTTGTTGCCCAGGTTGGAATGCAATGGCCTGATCTCAGATCACTGCACCTCTGCCTCCTGGGTTCAAGTGATTCTCCTGCCTCAGCCTCAGAAGTAGCTGGGATTACAGGCATATGCCACCACGCCCGGCTAATTTTGTATTTTTAGTAGAGACGGGGTTTCTCCGTGTTGGTCAGGCTAGTCTCAAACTCCCAACCTCAGGTAATCTGCCCGCCTTGGTCTCCTAAAGAGCTGGGATTACAGGCATGAGCCACTGCACCCAGCCCATCATCTACTTCTCAACGTGGTTGTGGTAAGATTCCACCCCAACCATGCGATCCTTGAGAGTGGGGACTGGGAGGGGTTCATCTTTGAATCCTGAGAGCCCAGGGCCAGGCACATAGTAGGTGCTCAGTAAACACCTGCTGAACACTCGGGGAAAGGAGGGCTGTGCCAGGCCTCAGAGGAGAGATGTGAAGAAAGAGGACAGGGTGGCCAGGCATGATGGCTCACACCTGTAATCCCAGAACTTTTGAGAGGCCGAGGCAGGTGGATCACCTGAGGTCAGGAGTTCCAGACTAGCCTGGCCAACAAGGTGAAACCCCGTCTTTACTAAAAATACAAAAATTGGCCGGGCATGGTGGTGGGGGCCTGTAGTCCCATCTACTCAAGAGCCTGAGGCAGGAGAACCTGGGAGGCAGAGGTTGCAGTAAGCCGAGGTCATGCCACTGCACTCCAGCCTGGGCGACAGAGTGACACTCCATCTCAAAAATAAATAGATAAAAATAAAAAAGAGAGAGGACAGGGTGCTGTCATGCATGTCCATGTGAAGAGACCACCAAACAGGCTTTGTGTGAGCAACATGGCTGTTTATTTCACCTGGGTGCAGGCGGGCTGAGTCCGAAAAGAGTCAGTGAAGGGAGATAAGGGCGGGACCGTTTTATAGGATTTGGGTAGGTAAAGGAAAATTACAGTCAAAGGGGTGTTGTTCTCTGGCAGGCAGGAGTGGGGGTCACAAGGTGCTCAGTGGGGGAGCTTTTTGAGGCAGGATGAGCCAGGAAAAGGAACTTCACAAGATAATATCATTGCTTAAGGCAAGGGCTGGCCATTTTCACTTCTTTTGTGGTGGAATGGCATCAGTTACTGCAAGGCAGGGCATTTGCACTTCTTTTGTGATTCTTCAGTTACTTCAGGCCATCTGGGCGTATATACGTGCAAGTCACAGGGGATGCGATGGTTTGGCTTGGGCTCAGAGGCCTGACAGGTGCACAGAGCTAGGACCCCACCCCCTCCTGGCCTGGACCACCTTGGGCCATCTCCCCAGCTTGACACTCTCAGGCCAGAGGCTGTCAGGCCAGGGCGCTTTGACTATCCCCTGCATGCCCCTGAAGGGGGCCAAGCCCGAGGACTTAGCCAAGCCCTGCAGCCTAAGGCTTGGCGTGCAGCCCAGCCTTTCTTTAGCCTTAGCTAGGAGCGAGCAAGCGCTGCAGCAGCGGCAGTCCTTGCTTCCGGAGAAGGCCCGGGTGGGGCCAGGGCCTGTGGTTTAAGTCAGTGGCCCTCTGCAGACGCGCACGCAGGAGCCACGCCCTGGTCCCTGCCCTGGAGTGGCCTGGTCTCTCCCAGCACTGATTCCTTGAAGGACCCTGCACCTCCTCAGCCATCTTCTCTGGGCACCCCCTGAGCCCAGCCTGCTGGCCACAGGCCCCTTCCCGCCAACTCGTGGGCCTAGCTCATCATCAAACTATTTTCCATTGGCTTCCCCCAATCTCTGCCACAGCACAATTTCGGTGGTGGCGGGGCGGGGGGAGGTGGAGAGGGATGAAGAATAGGAGGTGGAGCTTGGACCCTCGTGGGGGGGCGGCAGATGGCCACTCTGATTGGTCACCTCTGCTCCAGAACTGGCTTCAAAATTCCACGGACTCCGCCCTCGGTGGCCCCCAGCCCTGTCCTGACTTGCAATTGGCTGAACTTCCAGGGGGCGGGGCTCACCCGGTCCGGTCCCGTTAAAAGGGTGGGAGCGTCCGGGGGGCCCATCTCTCTCGGGTGGAGTCTTCTAACAGCTGGTGCGCCTCTCCTGGCAACATCCTCCTGGCCTCAATCATGGCTTGTGTGAGTGTGGGGACCCCACCCCAAGGTCCAGGGGATAGGGCAGGAGCTGATGGCCGTAGGAGAGCAGGGCAGATCGGGAGCAGGGTTCTAGCCCCAGCTGTGTGGCCTGGAACCACTGCCTTCTCTTTTCTAGACCTCAGTGGCCACATCTGTAAAATGGGGGTGGGCGCCATGGTCCCTCAAGGCCTTCTCTGCATTGATAATTGTTTGGATTCCTCCAGGGTCTGAAAGCACAGTTATTTCTGCCCAGGGTTGACATTCTGCAGCTCTCTGAGTAGTGAGCGTGGGAAGGGTGTGGCCAACTGGGGGACACCCAGACCACTATATCTTTCCCCCTCCTCCACCCCAAAGAGCCTCCTGTCCCCTCCCCCCTGCAGCTGTCCCAGTCACCAGGCCCGGGCAGAGTCACCCTCTGCTCCAGAATAGGCTGAAAAGTCGCCAGGACCCGAGACAGGCTGCCCAGGATGGGCCTTTCTAGGTCGGGGGTGGAGGGTGGTTGTGTCCAGGCTGGTGGGAGGGAGGGGAGCCGGGGAAATTCCCTTCCACCACCCCCAAGCTGGGAGGTTGGGGTGGCAGGGAGGTGAGAATCTTCCTCGGGCCCCAGGGAAAGGGTTCAAGTTTCTGACAGAAGAAACCACTCAAATCAGTTAACTCTTGCCCACCCACTCGGGGTGCCAGGGAGCAGCAGTGCGCAGCAGTTTGCTCAATCTTGTTAACCCTGAACCAGCCTGGCCACAGCCCGACTGCAGGCCACTCCCTAATGCAGAGGGGCCGTGTTCTTCAGGGTCTCCCCTCTAGCCCCTGGGCCTCTTCGCAGAGAGGAGCTTGAAGGAGAATAGTAGTGTCCCCCTAGCCACTTCCTCTCCAGCAGAGGGGTCGACCCCTGCATTCAGTGTGACTGTGGGCCAACTGCCTGCCCCTCCCCAGCCTGATCCTCTCTATCTGCGATGGGACAGAGCACCCCACCTCCCAAGCCACTCTTGAGTTCAAAATCCCCAGGCCAATCTGCAAAATCTTCTAGAGCCTGTCTTCTAGAACCTGATTCACATTACAGACTGAAGCCAACCCCGTTGGGAATAGGGACTTTTCCAGGACCACACTGAGAATCAGAGGCTAGAAATCACAGCCCCATCCTGTCCCCAGGCTTCCCCTTGGCTTGGTCAGAGGATGCCGGGCGGGAACAACCCCACTCCCACCCCCAGCCACCCCCAGACACTTCGGGTAGTGGAGGCCTTGTCCTCTAACCCGCTGGGCCGGGGCTTGTCTGTGCAGGGTCTGGTCGCCAGCAACCTGAATCTCAAACCTGGAGAGTGCCTCCGAGTGCGGGGCGAGGTGGCCCCCGACGCCAAGAGGTGAGAGGTGAAGTCAGGGTGGTGGGCGGCAGGGATGGGGGCTTGGTCCAGCCGAGAGGGCGTGGCCGGCCAAGTCCACGTCTCCTCCCTGGCCGAGAGTGGGTTAACGGCCGGCCGACGTTGCTGCGCTTTCTGGGTGACTCACTTCCCCCGCCGAGTCTGGGCGCCCCCACCATTGCCGCCCCCTCCCCCGCTCCCTCCCTGCTGTAGCCTCTTAAACTACAACAGCTGCAGCCTCGTCATCTATAATACCTTGGTTCCCCCGCCCCCACCCCTTTCCGGTCTGGGCGGGGCCTGCATCTGGGGAGGGCGGGGAGAAGAGTGAGGCGGGAGTCACCGCCGCCTTCCCTCTGAGTCCCTCCCTCCTGCCTCAGGTCATTCATTCACTGGCTCAGTCCTGTCCTTCTTCCTTCACTCCTCGTTCACTCAGCTGGCTGCCTTATTTTCTCAGCAGTTATGTGACCTTGGACCAGTCAACCAATCTCACCTAGCCTCATTTTGTTAGAAAAACAAGGTGGGGAGGTGGTTGTGTGGAGGAAGTGAGATGCGGATGGTGTAGTGATGATGAGGAGGGTGAGGATCGGCTGATATTGTTAAGAGCCGTACACTTCTCATGCACTAATTTCATTGCAACCAAACCCTCAGAGGCAGGTATAGCTATTATCACCACTAAACAAATGCATTCATTATTTTATTTTTTGAGATGGAGTCTCACCCTGTCGTCCAGGCTGGAGTGCAATGGCTTGATCTCGGCTCACCACAACCTCCATCTCCTGGGTTCAAACGATTCTCCTGCCTCAGCCCCCCGAGTAGCTGGGACTACAGGTGCCTACCACCACACCCAGCTAATTTTTGTACTTTTAGTAGAGATGGGGGTTCACCATGTTGGCCAGGTCTCGAACCCCTGACCTCATGATCTGCCCACCTCGGCCTCCCAAAGTGCTGGGGTTACAGGAGTGAGCCACCGTGCCCAGGAGTATTATTATTTGTTAATTCACCCCATAATTACTAAGCATCTCCTTCTGGTGTGCCCCACTTGTGCTGGGCACCAGGAACACAGAGATGTACAAGACAGGACGGGAAGTTGCCATCTGGAGGAAGTCTCTGACCTTGACCAAAAGGGCTAGGACGCTAGTGACTTCAAGAATCTAGCAAGTCCTCCTGTGCAGCCCCCATTGTACAGATGAGCAAACAGGCAAGGAGGGGCAGGGACTAGCTCACGCTCACACCGTAAGCAGCTGTCAGGGCCAGAGCTAGAATCCAGGTTTCTTGTCTCTGTTAGTGAGTTCTTTAAGCAAAGTGTGTTCATGGGGTACTGAGTGACAGATTAGTCAGTCGGTGGGGCTGGAGCTGGCCGAGGTGGCCTCACACCCACCCATTACCCCCCAGCTTCGTGCTGAACCTGGGCAAAGATAGCAACAACCTGTGCCTGCACTTCAATCCTCGCTTCAACGCCCACGGCGACGCCAACACCATCGTGTGCAACAGCAAGGACGGCGGGGCCTGGGGGACCGAGCAGCGGGAGGCTGCCTTTCCTTTCCAGCCTGGAAGTGTCGCAGAGGTGGGCTGCGGACCGGAACCGGGACCAGGGACAGGGGCTGGGTGGGCTGGGGCGGAGCTGGGTTAGTGACTAGAGATCTTGGCCTTGCCTGCTCTCTTTCCCCTCCTCTTCCCTCCCTTCCTGTGTGATGACCAGTGTCTGCCCCTCTTGGAACCTCAGTGGTTAATTAGAATAAAACAAAAGAAAAAAAAAGCCTGGGCTCGGTGGCTAATGCCTATAATCCCAGCACTTTGGAAGGCCTAGGCGGGCGGATCACCTGAGGTCGGGAGTTCGAGATGAGCCTGACCAACATGGAGAAAAATACAAAAAATTAGCCAGGCGTGGTGGCGTCACTGCACTCCAGCCTGGGTGACAGAGGAGACTCCGTCTCAAAAAAAAAAAAAAAATCTGTCATGGGATTAGAGTAGAAAGAAAGAAAAAATATTATAAATGCACCTCCGTAGGCTCAGCCACAAACTGGGGCTGTGTCAGGGCCACATGAGGAACGGGTTCTGGAAGGGCCCATGCCTGTGGGCCTGGCTCACTGCTCTCCTGTACCCCCAGGTGTGCATCACCTTTGACCAGGCCGACCTGACCATCAAGCTGCCAGATGGATACGAATTCAAGTTCCCCAACCGCCTCAACCTGGAGGCCATCAACTACATGGCAGCTGACGGTGACTTCAAGATCAAGTGTGTGGCCTTTGACTGAAATCAGTCAGCCCATGGCCCCCAATAAAGGCAGCTGCTTCTGCCCCCTCTGAACCAGCCTCATGTGTGTGTATGTGTTTGTGTGTGTGCGCGCATGTGTGTGTGTGTGTGTGAGAGAGAGAGAGAGGGGTCCCCCACCTCCAGGCCTGCCCCCTTCCTTCACTTCCATTCGCTTTGTCCACGGGTACCTCCTCAGTTCCAATGATGTCTTCCGCTGGGTCCCCCAGAGCAAGCACAGAGAGTCTGACACACAGTAGGAGGGTCAGTGACCACTGAATAAAAATCAGTCCCTGCCCTGAAACTGCTTTTAGCCTAGTGGGCCCTAGAACACAGCAGATGCTCAAAGGATGTTGTGTAAATGACATCAAGAGGGAAACAGGCAAGGACAGACCACTTCATGTGTGGTGATGGGACAGAAGACAGGGAGGTGGAGGGAAGAATACGAGACACCTCTCATTTGCCTTCATGAGGTAGAGATGTGGAGTCAAGACAACATGGGGCTGCCAGCTGTGTGGCCTTGTGCATGTTAACTGACCTCTCTGAGCCTCAGCTTATTCCTTTATAACAAGGGGGATAATGCAAACAGCCTATCAAAGAGTTGTTCCAAAGATCAGTCGCTTCTTGGCCTTCTGGCTGAGATCAAGTGGAGATTAAATGAGGTGTTGCATGAAAGAAGCCAAGTTCAACACCTGCATATGGCAAATGCTCAGTGGTTGGTGGTTTCCCATACCTCGTGCACAGCCTTTTTTTTTTTTTTTTTTAAAGAGATGGGGGCCGGGCGCAGTGGCTCAAGCCTGTAATCCCAGCACTTTGGGAGGCCGAGACGGGCGGATCACGAGGTCAGGAGATCGAGACCATCCTGGTTAACATGGTGAAACCCCGTCTCTACTAAAAAATACAAAAAACTAGCCGGGCGAGGTGGTGGACGCCTGTAGTCCCAGCTACTCGGGAGGCTGAGGCAGGAGAATGGCGTGAACCCGGGAGGCGGAGCTTGCAGTGAGCTGAGATCCGGCCACTGCACTCCAGCCTGGGTGACAGAGCGAGACTCCGTCTCAAAAAAAAAAAAAAAAAAGAGATGGGGTCTTGCTATGTTAACCAGGCTGGAGTGCAGTGGTTGCATACTGCAGCCTCAAAGTCCTGGGGTCAGGCAATCCTGCCTCAGCCTTCTGAATAGCTGGGACCACAGGTGTGCGTCACTGCACCCAGCTCCCTGCACCACTTTTGAAGTGCTATTACTCCAATCTGAAGGTGAAGAAATGGGCTCTGATAGATGAAATGACTCCCAGGTCTGTACCAGGCCCAGCTGAGCCTGCGGAGCTCCCCAGGGATCCTGTCTGTGGGCTTAGGCCATGCACCCCACTTAGCTAGAGTGTATGGGCAACCAAAGGACTAGTCTGGAAGCTGCCGGCTCTCATTCCTGGGCAGATGCCCCCACCCCAACAATGGGAAAGTAGGTGATGACCCTGGCACCCCATTGCCAGCCCCTGTTTCTGTGGTAGGAGGAGCTGGGGTTGGGGCCTCCATCAGCCCCTGCAGAGAACCAAGAGGTAAAAGCCAGCCAATATGAAGCCCAGCCTCCAGACTCCCGCAGCCTCCTCCTCAGGGGACAGAGTAGGGGTGACTCACCCAACCTGAGATGAGGTCTCCATGAACCTGTTCTCCTGGTTTCCAAAGATGATGTCTCCTCTAAGACCAGCCCAGGCTGTTACCTTGGAGGGTAATGCTTAACCCAACCCCATCCACCCACCCATCACAACTGATGGGGCCTGAGTGGACGGCTGGGGTGCCCTGCACACTGAACACTTCCCTGCACCTTTTCCTTCCTGCCTGCTGCTGCAGTCAGATCTTCCCAGGGCCCCTACCTCCCTGGGAAACAGCTGCAGGAACTGAGCCAAGGTACAGAAGGTTAGAATCATCACTGGGCTCTCCCATAGCCCCAAGGCACAGTCTCCTGAGGCATGGTGTGTGGGTTGGGGGGTGGGGAGCTTGGCAAATCTCCCTTTCTAGGGCAACTGGCACCAGCTGTGACTAGGTCTCATATACACCCAGCCTCAGTTTCCTCATCCATAAAATGAGACCCATCTTGGGTGGATGATTCCCATCTCAGTGGGTACCCTGGGACCTAGGTGGGAGCTGGGGACACGCACCTCTCTATGAGAGGTCAAAGAGGATGGAACACACAGGCTGAGAACTCCCATGAGCCACACCCAATCTCCAGGCTCTCCTGGGGCTCCCAGGTGGCCACCCAGAAACAGCTTCGGAAGCCTGGCTGCAGATGGAGCGCCCTCTGCTGGACATTGGAGAACACGTCCCCTAGGCTGCCCTGCCTGGTCCTCAGTTCAGCCACACTGATTCTCCCCTACACTGGCTGACACTCACAAGACACTAGGACTGGGGCCACAACTGGGCAGAGGAAAGTCCTGGGACAGGTAAGAGAGGCCACTGGGTGTGGAGGAAGGAAACCCAGCTTGGCGTCAGACAGACATGTGTTTAAACCCCAGCTCTGTGGCTGTGTGCCCTTGAACCAGTTATTCAACGTCTCTGAACCTCAGTTTCCTCATCTGGCAAACTTTGTTAAGACTGCACTAGTTGGCCAGGCATGCTGGCTCACACCAGCACTTTGGGAGGCCGAGGTGGGTGGATCACAAGGTCAGGAGTTCGAGACCAGCCTGGCTAATATGGCAAAACCCCATCTCTACTAAAAAATACAAAAATTAGCTGGGCGTGGTGGGGGGCGCCTGTAGTCCCAGCTATTCAGGAGGCTGAGGCAGGAGAATCACTTGAACCCGGGAGGTGGAGGTTGCAGTGAGCCGAGATCGTGCCACTGCTCTCAGGCCACAGAGCAAGACTCCGTCTTGAAAAAATAAAAAGAAAAAAAAAACAGGTGTGGTGGCTCACGCCTGTAATCCCAACACTTTGGGAGGCCGAGGTGGGTGGATGACCTGAGATCAGGAGTTTGAGACCAGCCTGGGCAACATGACAAAACCCCGTCTCTACTAAAAATACAAAAATTAGGCCAGGCACAGTGGCTCACGTCTGTAATCACAGCACTTTGGGAGGCCGAGGTGTGTGAATCACCTGAGGTCGGGAGTTCGAGACCAGCCTGACCAACATGGAGAAACCACTAAAAATACAAAAAATTAGCCGGGCATGGTGGTACATGCCTGTAAATCCTAGCTACTTGGGAGGCTGAGGCAGGAGAATTGCTTGAGCCCAGGAGGCAGAGGTTGCGGTGAGCTGATATTGTGCCATTGCACTCCAGCCTGGGTGACAGAGCGAGACTCCATCTCAAAAAAAAAAAAGAAGAAGACTGCACTAGTGTTGACTGGGTGCGGTGGCCGACACCTGTAATCCCAGCACTTTAGGAGGCCAAGGCAGGAGGTTCATTTGAGGTCGGGCGTTCGAGACCAGCCTGGCCAACAAGTGAAACCCCATGTTTACTAAAAATACAAAAATTAGCCGGGCATGGTGGTGCATGCCTGTAGTCCCAGCTACTGGGGAGGCTGAGGCAGGAAAATCACTTGATCCTGGGAAGAGGAGGTTGCAGTGAACCGAGATCACGCCACTGCATTCCAGCCTGGGCGACAGAGCGAGACTCTCTAAAAAAAAAAAAAGAAAAAAGATTAGCTGAGGTGATGTATAGAAATGCATGGTGCCTGGCATGCAATATGAGTTTGGTGAGTGTTGGCTGTCTTCACCCCTTTTAAAGTTCTGTGTGTCCCGAGGGCCTAGGAAACTGGGTCCAGATAAGTTAAGTCAACCTCTGTCCTTAGGCCACCTGCTCCCCACCCTCAGAACCTGTTCTTGCCTGTGTGACCTTCGACAAGTGACTGCACCTCTCTGAGCCTCAGTTTCCTCCTCAGTAAAATGTGGATTGTACCTCAAAAGAGATCATCATAAGCCAGGCACAGTGGTGGGCACCTGTAGTTCTAGCTACTCATGAAGCTGAATAGGGAGGATTGCTTGATCCCAGCAGTTTGAGACCAGCTTGGGCAACATAGTGAGACCCTCATCTCTATAAGTAAATAAATAATAAAATAAACAATCTAAAGAGAGTAAAGAGCTAAATAAATGTCAGCTGCTCTTGTTACTCTTTTTCCTCATTAAGTTTATCATCACTTCTTGTTTTTGTTTTTTATTTTGAGATGGAGTTTTGCTCTTTTGACCAGGCTGTTGTGAAGTGACAGGATCTCGGCTCACTGCAACCCCTGTCTCCTGGGTTCAAGTGATTCTCCTGCCTCAGCCTCTCGAGTAGCTGGGATTATAGGCATGCACCACCACGTATGGCTAATTGTCATATTTTTAGTAGAGATGGGGTTTCATCATGTTGGTCAGGCTGGTCTCGAACTCCAAACCTCAACTGATCCGCCTGCCTTGGCCTCCCAAAATGCTAGGATTACAGGCAGGAGCCACTACACCTGGCCTGTTTTTTTTTTTTTTCCCAGAGATGGGGTCTCACTGCGTCGTCCAGGCTGGAATGCAATGGCATGATCACAGCTCAATGCAGCCTCAAACTTCTGGGCTTGAGTGATCCTCCTACCTTAGCCTCCCAAGTCACTGGACTATAGGAGTATGTCACTAGGCCTGGCTAATTTTTAATTTTTTGTAGAGACAGGGTTTTACTATGTTGCCCTACTGTCTGTCGCTAGGCTGGAGTGCAGTGGCACAATCTCAGCTCACTGCAACCTCCACCTCCTGGGTTCAAGTGATTCTCCTGCCTCAGCCTCCCAAGTAGCTGGGACTACAGGCGCGTGCCACCACGCCCAGCTAATTTTTGTATTTTTGGTAGACATGGGGTTTTACCATGTTGGCCAGGATGGTCTCCATCTCTTCACCTCGTGATCTGCCTGCCTCAGCCTCCCAAAGTGCCGGGATTACAGGTGTGAGCCACCACGCCCAGCCTGAGCCTTCACTTTTCATCTCCAACCACTGTGGGTGGGAGTGGAGCCCTGGTAAACCAAGCAGGTCGAAGCCTGGGACCGGGAGGAGACAGACTAGCTGCAGAAGGTGACTCTCTGGGCACCTTCAGCCAGGGTTATGCCTCTACCCAGGAGGGTGCCAAGGGTAGCCTTAAGGCACTGCCACTAAGGGGCAGAAGCAGCTGGTCAGAGGTGCAGTCAGCACCCTAAGGGAGCCCCCTGCGGTGCTCTGGGCCACAGGAACTGAAAGGCCAGGCCTGCAGTTTAAGGGTAACTTTCTCGCAGGATCCCACATAGATTTCCCCCAAGCAGAGGAGCTGTATGGAATGAATTCAGCATTCTGGAGTGCTGTACTTATTGCCTGCTTCCTTCCAAAACTCAGTCAGGATACAAAGATTAGCTGGCCGTGATGGCAGGTGCCAGTAATCCTAGCTACTCAGAAGGCTGAGGCAGGAGAGTCACTTGAACCTGGGGGGCGGAGATTGCAGTGAGCCGAAGTCACGACACTGCACTCCAGCCCGGGTGACAAGAGCCAAACTCTGTCTCAAAAAAAAAAAAAAAAAAAGTGAAAAAAGTGTATGAAGGATTCTGGCACACAATCCAAGTGATTAAAATCCCTTCAGGGCCGGGCGCTGTGGCTCAAGCCTGTAATCCCAGCACTTTGGGAGGCCGAGACGGGCGACCACAGTCATCAGGAGATCGAGACTATCCTGGCTGCAAACCCTGCCCTACTAAAAATACAAAAAACTAGTCATGTAGGTGGCTGGCGCCTGTAGTCCCAGAAGCTACTCGGGAGGCTGGAGGAGAATGGCGGAACCCGGGAGGCGAGCTGGCGAGCCGAAAGATCGCTGCCACTGCACCCAGCCTGGCGACAGAGCGAGACCGCCTCAAAAAAAAAAAAAAAAAAAAAAAAAATCCCTTCAGGTGTTGTTTCACTACAATCTTTCACACCCATGCCCTCCATTCTCAGTTGAGGATGTTATTACACACTCATTCCACCTTTGGGCAAAGTGAGGCACAAAGAGGGAAGACGGCTTGTGCAGAAAACACGTGTATGCATGCCTTATGTTATACAAACTTGACATAACTCACTTCCTCATAATCACAGCTGTCAAAGTTTGGTCCACGGACTAGCAGCATTAGCATCACCTGAGAACTTGCTAGAACTGGAAATCCACTCAGAAACTTCTACTGGATCAGAAACTCCTGAGTGAGGCCCAGCGATCCAGGTTTTAGCAAGCCCTCTAGGGGATTCTGATGTATGCCAAAGCTTGAGAACCACTGTCTACAACAACCCTATGAAGCTACTATCCCTCATTTTACAAATACGGTGAGGCACTGTGAAGGCCATTGGTCTTGGACCACACAGCTGTAGGTGGGGTGCCATTATACAAATCCAGGCAGTTTGGCTCCCTCTTGGAGATTACCAACGGGTTGACATCAGAATCTAAAGTAGGGGCCGGCACCGTGGCTCACACGTTACACCCGGGAGGATGAGTACGCACTTTGGGAGACCGAGATGGGAGGATTACTTGTGGTCAGGAGTTCAAGCAGCCTGGTCAACATGGTGAAAACTTATCTTTACTAAAAATGGAAAAATTAGCAGGGTATGGTGGCGCACGCCTGTAATCCCAGTTACTCAGGAGGCTGAGGCGGAGAATTGCTTGAACCTGGGAGGCAGGGGTTGCAATGAACCAACATCGCGCCACTGCACTCCAGCCTGGATGACAGAGCAAGACTTCACCTCAAAAGTAATAATAATAAATTAAAGAAAAAAAAATCCAAAGTAGGGTTAGTGTCATGCGCGTCAGTGTGAAGAGACCACCAAACAGGCTTTGTGTGAGCAACATGGCTGCTTATTTCACCTGGGTGCAGGCGGGCTGAGTCCGAAAAGAGAGTCAGCAAAGGGAGATAAGGGTGGGGCCGTTTTATAGGATTTGGGTAGGTAAAGGAAAATTACAGTCAAAAGGGGGTTCTTCTCTGGCGGGCAGGAGTGGGGGTCACAAGGTGCTCAGTGGGGGAGCTTTTTGAGCCAGGATGAGCCGGGAAAAGGAACTTCACAAGATAATATCATCGCTTAACGCTAGAGCCAGCCGTTTTCACTTCTTTTGTGGTGGAATGTCATCACATAAGGCGAGGCAGGGCATTTGCACTTCTTTTGTGATTCTTCAGTTACTTCAGGCCGTCTGGGCGTATATGTGCAAGTCACGGGGGATGCGATGGCTTGGCTTGGGCTCAGAGGCCTGACAGTACAGACGTTTTTGGCCATTCACGAGTAACTCCATATTGAGTGTGTGCCAGGCACAGTCCTAGGCAATCGGGTCCAGGGGACCTCGCTCTCACTGAAGCGACTCTGGGGAGGGGCTGGAGCTGGGAGTCATGGAGAGGTCAGAGAGCAGCGCTTCATGCGTGAGAAGAGGGAAGAAAACGAGCTGGGAAGTCCCTTTAAAAGGCGGGGCCTGGCGGACGGAACTGCGGAGCGACGCTGAGGTGTGCGCCTGAGAGGAAGAGTACGCTACATCCGGGAGGATGAGTACGCTACACCCGGAAGTGTCTCCAGGGAGAGGAAGTCGTGCGCCTCACCGGTATGGGCCGCAAGAAGAAGAGGAGCGATGGTGACGACCGGCGGCCCAGGCTCGTTCTCAGCTTCGACGAGGAGAAGAGGCGGTGAGTGGCAAAGCCGGACCGGACTCCCCTCGAGCTGTTTTTCGCGGCCAAGGCCAGGTCTGGGGCCGTGCACGCTCCCGCGGAGGGCTCTTCCGGCCCCGCCCCCTGGCGTGGCTAGAGAACTCCTCTCGGCCTCCCAGCTCACGTTCCCGCTTCTCCCTTCTCAGTCTCCCCACCTCGCCTAGTGTTTCTGCGCCGCCGGACAGCCGGCAGCTCGGGTCTCAGAGGAGTGGCTTCGACCACCCTAGCCCAGCCCAGTCCATCGGCCCGGCACACAGTAGGCGCCCAGCCGTGGCTGGCGAATGATGAGTCACTGAAATGAGAGTGGCCTAAGTTCATTCATTCGCTCTCCAGACATTTATTGGGCTCCTTTGGTGTGCTAGGTCCCGTATTAGGAAAGTGAACCCTTGAGCCTCAGCGTCCGGCCAGACAAATAAATGGCACATGGTAGCGGGTCAGCGAAAAGCCCAGTGCTGGACCGTGGGACAAAATGGGAAGAGAGCAGCTGGCACTGCGGAGATGAGAAGGGGCTGAGATCAGACCGAGGGAGAGAGGGTGGGAAATGCTGGGCATCGTCAGGAAACTCCTAGCGTGCATCAACAGGCCCTACAGGCGAGTTCAGGGTCAGGTGTCTTGGAGACATGGTGTTGGTCCAGTGCAGGGTTTCTAAAGGTCTGGATGAGGGTGGCCTGAAAGCCCTGTTGAGAGAGTAATGAGGTTTGCCGGTGGGGAAGGGGTTACCCCATGTACTGTGTGTGCCCCCGCACCTGGCCCTGTTCCCTGAACCTGAGAGTATTGAGTGGAAAGGGGCAGTATCTCCTTTATTTTCCTAAATGTGTCCTTTCTTTAAACTTGGGCAAGTAACCTAGACTCTGAGCCTCAGCGTCCCCATCTGTAAAATGGAGATTGCTACCCACTGCACAGGTTGTTGTGAGGGTTTTTTGTTTGTTTGTTTGTTTTTGTTTTTGTATTTTTTTTGAGACGGAGTCTCGCTCTGTCGCCCAGCCTGGAGTGCAGTGGCCAGATCTCAGCTCACTGCAATCTCCGCCTCCCAGGTTCACGCCATTCTCCTGCCTCAGCCTCCTGAGTAGCTGGGACTACAGACGCCCGCCACCTCGCCCGGCTAGTTTTCTATATTTTTTTTAGTAGAGACGGGGTTTCACAGTGTTAGCCAGGATGGTCTCGATCTCCTGACCTTGTGATCCACCCGTCTCGGCCTCCCAAAGTGCTGGAATTACAGGCTTGAGCCACCGCGCCTGGCCGTTTGTTTTTGAGACAAAGTCTAGCTGTGTCATCTAGGCTGGAGTGTAGCGGTGCGATCTCGACTCACTGCAACCTCTGCCTCCCAGGCTCAAGCAATTCTCCCCACTCAGCCTCCCGAGTAGCTGGGACTACAGGCATGTGCCACCACACCCAGCTAATTTTTGTGTTTTTAGTAGACATGGGGTTTCACCATGTTTGCCAGGATGGTCTTGAACTCCTGGCCTCAAGTGATCCGCCCACCTCGACCTTCCAAAGTGCTGGGATTACAGGCGTGAGCCACCATGCCTGGGCATTGTTGCGAAGGTTAAATGAGCTAATACTTGTACATTTTTGGAATGGTGCCTAGCATGTAGCGAGCGCAGTATTAGCCGTTTTTCTCCTAGAGTGAGCCCTTCTCTCCTTGTCTCTTCCGGCTTCCTTCCTGTAGGGAGTACCTGACAGGCTTCCACAAGCGGAAGGTCGAGCGGAAGAAGGCAGCCATTGAGGAGATTAAGCAGCGGCTAAAAGAGGAGCAGAGGAAGCTTCGGGAGGAGGTGTGCAGGGGGAAGGTGGGAGGGGGTCTTTGATTCTTAGGGCACTTGTAGCCCTGGATTTCCCTAATAGAGGCAACTGCAGGCATGGGGCGGCGTGTGCGTGGGCAGGACTGGGGAACAGCTTATACAGGTGGAGACTCCGTGGGCCTGGGTCTGGGAGCGATGGAAGATGGAGTCTCCTCCTGATCTTGCAGTAGGGATCATGGTCTCACTCACCTTGGGGGTGATTAATAATACCCTGGCCTGAGGTTGGACTAAGAGGCCATACTCACTGTGTTCCCTGCCCATGTGGTTTCAGCGCCACCAGGAATACTTGAAGATGCTGGCAGAGAGAGAAGAGGCGCTGGGTAAGTGGCTTGCTTGGCCTGACCTGGAGAACAGCTGACGGGCCTGGTGGGTAGAAGGGATAGAAGCTGACCTCCTTGGCCCTAGGGATCTTGGGGGGTACCCTGGGGCCAGGGGTTGTCCTAAGCACCTCTAAGTGCAAATGGAACAGAGACCAGGAGAAGGAGGCCCAAACCCCACGGTTAACCAAGCATGAGCAGAGAACCCAGTTTTTGAGGATGGAAAGGACTAGGGGCGGAGGGGAGGGACAGCTGTAGCTGTCATAGAGGGTTTGTCTGACATGGGAACCAGCTAGAGCATGAAGGAAACAGGATCATTCACAACATGCATCCGCAGACTAGGCTCTACAGCCAGTGACCTTGTGGATGCGCTCCACATCCACAGAGTAGAGGAGGCATTGCACTCCCGGGAGGGAGGGAGGCTGGAGCCTGGTCTCTCGTTCCCCTGGCTGACGCCAGGTCTGTGTCCACCCCCACAGAGGAGGCAGATGAGCTGGACCGGTTGGTGACAGCAAAGACGGAGTCGGTGCAGTATGACCACCCCAACCACACAGTCACCGTGACCACCATCAGTGACCTGGACCTCTCAGGGGCCCGGCTGCTCGGGCTGACCCCACCTGAGGTAGGTCCCAGTCTCAGCCCTGGGAAGAAGCAGTGTGGGGGCAGACTGGCTTCTCAGGGTTGCTCAGTGCTGGCCCATGTTGTGGGTACCCCACTGCAGAGGCTCCTTCCCTTTGGACCCTTCATTCCCTGCTTCTGGGGCGCTGCAGAGGCCAGCCCACTGCTGAGCAGCTCAGGAACTTGGGCAGGCTCCTTCACCTTGCCTGCTTCCCTTTCTCCATCAGTGAACTGGGGGTTGCTGATGGTGGCACCTGCCTTGTGGGATTGGTGTGAGGATAAAAGTTGTTAATCTGTGTGAGTCACTTGGTGCAGCGCCCAGCCCTGTTGTAAGCTTCACAAAAGGTAGCTGTTTGTTGTGATCGTTCCCTTTGTGCGATTTGCAGCCCTGGCGCGTCTGTGTGCACTAAGTGGGTTTTCAACCTGTGGGTGGTGAATCATGAGTAGGTTGCAACCAGCATAAAAAAAAAATAATGTAATTGAAAATATCTGAAAGTATCATGTTAAATATTATTTCATGAGACAGCTGTTTCCATTGCAGTTGTATCTGAGTTTGCCTAAGAATTTATGGACATATATGCACACAGTTATGATATAAAACATATTTCCTTGAATGGGTTATCGTGTCCTTAAGTCCTGGAGACACTCCCCATCACATCCATACTGATCTTGGGGCTGGGCACGGTGGCTCACGCCTGTAATCCCAGCATTTTGGGAGGCCAAGGCAGGTGTATCACCTGAGGTCAGGAGTTTGAGACCAGCCTGGCCAACATAGTGAAATCCCATCTCTACTAAAAGTATACAAATTAGCCAGGGGGCCAGGTGCAGTGGCTCATGCCTGTAATCTCAGCACTTTGAGAGGCCGATGCAGGCGGATCACCTGAGGTCAGGAGTTCGAGACCAGCCTGACCAACATGGAGAAACCCCGTTTCTACTAAAAATACAAAATTAGCTGGATGTGGTGGCACATGCCTGTAATCCTAGCTACTCGGGAGGCTGAGGCAGGAGAATAGCTTGAACCCAGGAGGCGGAGGTTGTGGTGAGCCAAGATTGCGCCATTACACTCCAGCCTGGGCAAAAAGAGCGAAACTCCGTCTCAAAAAAAAAATTAGCCAGGCGTGGTGGCGTGCGCCTGTAATCCCAGCTATTTGGGAGGCTGAGGCAGGAGAATCGCTTGAACTTAGGAGGTGGAGGTTGCAGTGAGCCAAGATCGCACCACTGCACTCCAGCCTGGGTGACAGAGCGAGACTCCATCTCAAAAAACAAAACCAAACCAAGCCATACTGATCTCACACCAGTCTTTCATTTTATGCTCATTCTTCTGCAAGGTCTGATACAAAGACAAGTCTTGTCCCCATTTTGCTAGGATTTTCATTCCTGAATGTTTAAGTACGTACTGGAAGCTTCTAGGGGCAGGAGAGGGTTTGGAAACAGGCCTTCCCCTGTGTAATCCTTGCTTTAGGACAGATAGACTGTTCTTCCATCCAAGGCCTTCTTTAGTCCCCTTCCAGGCCTATGATGTACTTGCCAGAGCCATGGTGGCTCGGGGTGTCCAGCCCAGGTCCCCTGAGCTACTGCTACCTGTCTTGTGCTTCTTTAGGGAGGGTCTGGAGACGGGTCTGAGGAGGCGGCGTCATCCATGGAGAAGCCAACCAAAGCCTTGCCCAGGAAGTCCAGAGACCCCCTGCTCTCTCAGCGGTGAGTCTTGGCCTGCTGCCTTCCCGGTCCCACCCCTCCTGGCTGGCAGTAGTGACCTGGCTCTTAGGGGTGGTGTGGAGCAGGTGTAGGGCCCGGAGCAGCCCTTTGCTTTGCCTGTCCAGTGATCCTCAGCCTCTCCTCATTGCCCCATCCTGTCCCACCCACCCCTGAGAGTGTCTGACCTCCGATGCCTTTCGTGCCTGGGTGAAGGGCCTGTCTCTCTGAGTTGAGTTGCTGGCAAGCACTCTGGAGGTAGAGCAGGCCAACTGTGGCATGAACTTGGTGGTCCTGGCATTTGCAACCTGTCCTGACATCCCCTCCATGAGCCAGGTGGTGAGTCATTCCACAACGCAGTCTTAAACTGAGGCTTTCTGCCCTCCCCCAGGATCTCCTCTCTCACAGCCTCATTGCATGCACACAGCCGCAAAAAGGTCAAGAGGAAACATCCCCAACGGACCCAGGACTCCAAGAAGCCCCCAAGGGCCACTCGTACCAGCAAGGCCCAGCGCCGCCGTCTGACAGGCAAAGCGCGGCACAGCGGGGAGTGAGACCAAGAACCAAGCGGTGCCCCAGCCTAGGCTGCGAGGACCTGTCCTTTCTCAGCTTGGCTGTCCCTGTAGCCCAGCCTGCACCTAGGTAATGACTGCACAGCTCAAGGTTGGGAAGCCAGGACCTATCTGGCCGGGGGCCAGCTGCCTTTGCCTGGGGTTTGAATTCCAGAAGGAGCAGGCAGCGGAGAGCAGGCCTCCCCCAGGAAGAGCCTTCAGAGCCACGCTGGGGCATCTTCCCAAATGTGCACCCCACCTGGCACTCATCAGATTTCTGGAACTCATCAGAGATTTGTGTGCTTGTGATTTGTTTGTCCGTGATACCACGCACACAGCAGGTTTCTGGGGTGGTGGAAATGGTCGGGGCCCATGGGTTTGTCTCCAGCAGTTTGCCCTGTGGCTACAATAAAGTCCAGTTCTCCCTGTGTTTTATTGATTGATTGATTGATTGATTGATTGATTGAAACGGAGTGTCGCTCTGTGGCCCAGGCTGGAGCACAGTGGCTTGATCTCAGCTCACTGCAAGATCCACCTACCGGGTTCCACCATTCTCCTGCCTCAGCCTCCTAAGTAGGTGGGACTACAGGTGCCCACCACCACGCCTGGCTAGTTTTTTGTATAGCTCTCCCTGTGTTAAGATACTAACCAGGGTTAAGGATCCGTGTGTCCATTGCTAGAATCCAGAGCCCACCTGCTGCTCTGAAAAGCAGGCTTCTGAGGCCAGTGGGGGAGCAGTGCCCCCCATGCCCTTCACCGAGGAGCCTCTGTGCCTGTGCCTTGTCCTGGGCCCCAGGAGTCTCCTCAGCTGACACTGAAGTGGTAGAAGCAGTCGAGTCCCAGGTCATTCCCCATCACCACACTGGGGCAGCGTCCCCAGACTTCCAGTATCTCCCAGGCGGGGGCTAACATGGAAGGATTAATTCTTTTTAAAGCAATTGCAGCCCGGCTCAGTGGCTCACGCCTGTAATCTCAGCACTTTGCGAGGCCAAGGCGGGCAAATCACTTAAGGTCAGGAGATCGAGACCAGCCTGGCCAACATGGTGAAACCCTGTCTCTACTAAAAATACAAAAGTTAGCCAGGTGTGGTGGCACACGTGTGTAATCCCAGCTACTCGGGAGGCTGAGGTTGGAGAATCGCTTGAACCCTGGAGGTGGGGGCTGCAGTGAGCTGAGATCATGCCATTGCACTCCAGCCTGGGCGACAGAGTGTGACCCTGTCTCAAAAAAAATGAAAAAATAAAGCAGTTACATCTTGACTTGCACAAAAGTGGCCCCTCTAGAGAAGACCCTGTGGGTGCCAGCTAGAACTCAACAAGGGGCCATGTCTTCACACTTCTTCCAGATGGGTGAGTTGATGGAAACCTTGTCCCTTGTTTGTCCCGGCTTGTCAGTCCTGGGCAGGAGTGAAAGAATTTCAGGTTGTGCCTTGGTTAGAGGAGCTATGTTGGGTCCTAAACACTAGGACCACAAAGGGGAGTGAGCTGTGTTCCCAGGGCTCGCTGACGACCATGGACTGTGGAGTCAGGATGACAGGACAGTGTGGTGAGGGGCACCTGCGACAGGACTGCGGGCTCTACCCACTCTAGTGATGCGGGAGCTCCTGGAGTGGGGGGAGCAGTGAGGCAGGGTCTGCAGGGCCGTCCTCTCTCCACAGCCAGCAGCCAGGGCTTGCAGTGGGGCAGGCTAAGTGACTGTGGCTCAGTTATGCTGTACCTGGGAGTAGGCAGGCCCTCTCCCGTGTCACCATCAAAACCCACTCATGAAGGCTGCTGGGAGTCTGAGGGCTGCACCGGCTATGGCAAAGGCACCTCAGGGACTGTGCTGAGCAACTTGGCCTGGCCTTCTGGCTCCGCCCACCTACTCTCCCTGCCACCTTTTCGTTGTCCTCCCTGGGTGGCATGTGCTACTTGGCTGCCTCGTGCCTGGGCAGAGTGGTGCCTATTATGGGCCCTCCAGGTGGCTCTGGTGCTCAGCCTGCAGTGAAAAGGAACAGCTGAGTCCCAGGGGTTCTTGCACACAGCAGGGCTCAGGTTTGAATCCAGGCTCCGCTGCTTGGTCGCTGCATGAGCTTCTTGCGGTGCTGACCTCTCATGTGTAAGATGACATAAGGTACCTACCTCTTAGGGCTGCCCTGCGACTAAAATAAGACCACGTGCATGAACCACTTCCCGAAGCGCCTGTTGCTCTCTGGCTGTGTCTACTGCATGTCACCGCTGCTGCTGCGCTGCTGGGACGTCTGACTCCAGTTCCTTCTCCCCTCTCCAGTGACAAGGTCATTTACAACTTACATTTACAATTTATAGTGTTTACCAGTATTAAATTCTTAGCCACTCCTTTCCGTGTGTGTCTTCAGTTCTTCCAGCAGACCAGGGAAGTTGAGTCACAGTGATTTGACCAATTCTAGGATCGGGGTGGTGGATTCAGAGCCCTCTGGAGAACTTGTCTTTTCTCCAGGAGCCCCTCACCGTGCTGTGGAGGCATCTGGGCTCCTGCCTCCTATTTCTCTCCAGAGTTGGGCCTCTGGGAGATTTACGAAGAAGAGTTAGGTTTAGCTGCATATGCTCTAAAACAAAATTGAAAAACAACTGGCTTGTGTAAGAGTTCCCAGGTTAACAAAGATGGGAGGTTCCCAGCCTGGAGCTGGGAAGGTTGGAGGTTGGGATGCTGGGCTTCTAACTCTGTGCTGTGTGCCATTTTCAACATATGGCCCTTGCCTCACAGCACAAGGTGGCTGCTTGAGCTGCGGCCAACATGTCTGCATTTCAGCCAGCAGGAAGAAAAGGGGATGAAGAAGAACATGCCCCTCCTTTTGAAAACATTTAGGGCCAGGTGCAGTGGTTCACGCCTGTAATCCCAGCACTTTGGGAGGCTGAGGCAGGTGGATCACCTGAGGTTGGGGGTTCGAGACCAGCCTGACCAACATGGAGAAACCCCTGTCTCTACTAAAAAAACCACATTAGCTGGGCGTGGTGGTGCATACCTGTGATTCCAGCTACTCGGGAGGCTGAGGCAGGAGAATTGCTTGAACCTGGGAGGTGGAGGTTGCAGTGAGCCGAGAATCGTGCCATTGCACCCTAGCCTTGGCAACAAGAGTGAAACTCGATCTCAAAAAAAAAAAAAATTGGCACTTGGCGTGTCCTGTTGACCAGGCAGGAGGCAAAGGCATGAGGCAGAGGCAAGGGACCTCCTAGCTGCAAGACAGGCTGGGAACTCTTCTATTTATTTATTTTTAGAGATGGAGTTTTGCTCATCGTCTAGGCTGGAGTGCAATGATGCGATCTTGGCTCACTGCAACCTCTGCTTCCTGGATTCAAGCAACTCTCCTGCCTCAGCCTCCCAAGTAGCTGGGACTATAGGCACCCGCCACCACGCCTGACTAATTTTTGTGTTTTTAGTAGAGACGGGTATTTGCCATGTTGGCCAGGCTGGTCTCGAACTCTTGACCTCAGGTAATCCACCTGCTGTGGCCTCTCAAAGTGCTGGGATTACAGGTATGAGCCACCCCTTCCAGCCAGGAACTCTTCTATTCTGGGAAACCAAGTGCCCAGATGATAATTGGGGATTGTGTTAGAAAGGGGAGAATGGGGCAGGGCGTGGTGGTTTATACCTGTAATCCCAGCACTTTGGGAGGCCGAGGCGGGCGGATCACAAGGTCAAGAGATCGAGGCCATCCTGGCCAACATGGTGAAACCCTGTCTCCACTAAAAACACAAAAATTAGCCGGGCATGGTGGCACGCGCCTGTAATCTCAGCTATTCGGGAGGCTGAGGCAAGAGAATTGCTTGAACCCAGGAGGTGGAGGTTGCAGTGAGCCGAGATCATGCCACTGCACTCTAGCCTGGCGACAGAGCGGGACTGTGTCTCAAAAAAAATTAAAAATTAAAAATTAAAAAAAAAAATATATATATATATATAAATTACCCAGGTGTGGTGGCGGGTGCCTGTAATCCCAGCTACTTGGGAGGCTGAGACAAGAGAATCGCTTGAACCCGAGGGGCGGAGGTTGCAGTGGGCCAAGATCACGCCACTGCACTCCAGCCTGGGTGACAAGAGCAAGACTCCATCTCAAAAATAAAAGGAGAGAATGGGTGTTGGGGTACAATCAGCAGATTATTTCACAGAAGCCAAATATATAAAGGGCTGTCATGAGGGGATCCATCTGTGTGGGGCTTAAGTCACAGCAGACATTTATCCATCCTCGGTTTTCACACTGACGTCAGGCCGTGTGCTGGCAAACGATGAGCTGTGGCCGTAGTTACCCGAAGCTGGGCTCAGCCTGCTAAAAGAAAACTTCTTTTGGTAGGATCTGTTTCGGGGTGGCCTGAGCTCTCCCCAGGGGGGTGAGGTGAGGTGAGGAACTGCGGGGGCAGGTGTTCCAGGATCATATAAGCCTCAGCTTCCATCCTTTCCAAGGTCCCAGTGGCGTTGACGACCTTGACATCCCCAGGTTTGAGCCATTGACCTTCCTTTGGCTTGCAGGTGGCTCTGGTGAGGAGCTTCGGTTCCTCCTGAGCTCGGAGAGCTCACTGCCTGCTCCCTTGTGAGCACTGCTTGAAATGCCTGCCTTGTTCTGAGCATCGGCCTCCGCCACACACCTTCAGAGGTTTGCAGGCTGTTCTCAGCCTTTCTCGCTCTCCTCACCTTTGAGCCACCTCCTAGGAGAAGCCTTCTCTGCTTCCTCCTTTCTCCACCTGGCCTCCCATGATAGTAGGTGTTTCCTTCTTGTAAACACTGAACACAGTGGATCCTGGTTTGTCCCTCCAACCAGATCACGAGCTTTCTGAGTGAGAAGTTGTATCTTAGTCATTTCTGTTTCTGCTCTGGGCACAAGCCTTTGTCAATGTAGGTTCTCAGCCAATTCTGTCTGAATCCAATCCCCAGGTGATCCCCAACAACTCTCGAAATAAAATAAGATTTCCATGACCCTAGTGCCAAGCTCACCTGCCTACAAGTGTCTGAATCTAGTCTACCTTCCCCATCTCATCACTGCATCCATCTCTCCTGGACTCCTGCTGCAACCTTCCTCCCTGTCCAGTGAATTTCACCCTCTTCCTCCCCTCCCAGTCACCGCAGTTGCCAAATATCAACCAAAAGGAAAAAAGATGGGAAACAACTTTTTTTTTTTTTTTAAAGGCAGAGTCTCACTCTGTTGCCCAGGCTGGAGTGCAGTGGTGTGATCTCGGCTCACTGCAACCTCCGCCTCCCGGGTTCAAGCGATGCTCCTGCCTCAGCCTTCTGAGTAGCTGAGACTACAGGCGCACACCACCACGCGCGGCTATTTTTTTTTTTTTTTTTCTTTCTTTTTTAGACAGAGTTTTGCTCTGCCGCCCAGGCTGGAGTGCAATAGCGCTATCTCGGCTCACTGCAACCTCCGCCCCCGCGGTAAGAAAACTGTCATGACAGAGAGGTTAAGACTCTAGTCCAAGGTCTGTGCTAAAGCCAGCCCAGCGGACTGTCGCCAGAATGAACCAACGGGAAAGAGGTCAGAAGGAGCCAGATCCGCCAGTGCCAGCCCTCTCTAGGGCTCCCTGGGAACCCCCAGTGGGCGAGTGCTGCAGGCGGCCCAGGCTAAACGTGCAGCGAGTCCCGCTCTCAGAGGTATCCGTGCCCCGCCCGCCTCCGCCCCGCCCCTTGTTCTGGCTTGTCCAGTCCCACAGAGTCCCACAGTCTTCATGTAAATGAGGCACCCAGAGAGAGCCTATGCGAGTGTGTCAGGGGCGTGGCCTGCCTTCCACTTCCCGAGCATCGCTCTGATTCATTGTTAAAATAAAGAGGCCATGACCCTGGCACTCCCACCCCGGCAGCCCCTGTGCGTGGAAATCCAGCCAAGGTTAGCACTGGGCCGCAGAAAAGAGGAGCTGGTAGGAGGAGGCCTACGGGAGGGGTAGGGGTCGAGGGATCCGGGGAGGAACTGGCTGAATGCCTGGATGGAGAGGGTCTCGGGTCCGTTCTCTGGGTGGGGCATGTGTAACTGCTTAAGGTTTTGATTATTATATCCACATCTCAAGTGCATTTTAGAGAAGGATTCTGCCTATTGGGTGTGGGTAGGGGAGGAAACGGTAGCAGAGAGGGGCACGTGGAGTAGAGCCACCTACCCACCCCCAGGAAAATCAGCGGCAGGCGTTCTCCTGCTAGGCGACGCTCCTTTATGTGGCCAGACCAGGAGAGAAACGCCCAGGACGGGCGGGGCCGATGCGCCCCTCTTCCACCACCAGGAGCCGGTAGGACGACCGCCCGGGGAGGATCGGAGACCCTGGGGCCACGGAAGGGCCAGTAGGTGGCCCTCTCCCCACCGTGCCCTGCTGTCGCCCCCACCCCATTCCCTTCTCCAGGTCTGATGATGGAGGAGCCTTGGCCTTGGCTGTCCCAGGGGAGGAGGTGAAATTCCTCAGCTCTCCACCAAGATCGGCAACAAAAGCCTGATCCCTGGAACGCACCAGGTGAGGATGAATGAATGTGGGCAGGTGACCTGGGGGCACCAAAAGCTGCTTGTGTTTTGGGATGTTGGGTTCCTCCCACCCCCCACCGTCCCCTTGGGGCTCTGTGTGGGTGGGGAGGGCATCTTTAAGTGACTCTCCTGACCCAGCTTCATTCTAGGGCATGAATGTTGGCGGCCCAAGAGGCACCCAGAAAGGAGAACCCTTGTACAAGTTAAGACACCAGGGTTTCAGAAGGGTGTGATGCTTCACACTTGTAATCCCAGCACTTTGAGGGGCTGAAGGAGGAGGATTACTTGAGGTCAGGAGTTCAGGAGTTCAAAACCAGCCTGGGTAACACAGCAAGAGCCTTTTTTTTGTTTGTTTTTTGAGACACACTGTTGCCCAGGCTGGAGGGCAGCAGGGCGATCTTAGCTCCACCGCAACCTCTACTTCCCGGGTTCAAGCAATTCTCTTGCCCCAGCCTCTCGAGTAGCTGGGATTACAGGCGTGCGCCACCACGCCCAGCTAATTTTTGTAGTTTTAGTAGAGACAGGGTTTCACTATGTTGGCCAGGCTGGTCTTGAATTCCTGGCCTCAAGTGATCGGCCTGCCTCAGCCTCCCAAAGTGCTGGGATTATAGGTGTCAGCCACCGCACCTGGCCAAGAGCCCATTTTTACAAAAGAAAAAGTTAAAAAATTAGCTGGGCATGGTGGCGTGCACCTGTATTCCCAGTTACTGGGGAGACTGAAGCTGGAGAATCATTTGAGCCCAGGAGTTTGAGGCTGCAGTGAGCTGTGATCGAGCCACTGCACTCCAGCCTGGGTGACAGAGCAAGACCCTGCCCCCACCACCTCCTCAAAAAAGAAACTAGGGGCCAGGTGCAGTGGCTCACACCTGTAATCCCAGCATTTTGGAAGGCTGAAGGGGGTGGATCACCTGAGGTCAGGAGTTCGCCTGGCCAACATGGCAAAACCCCGTCGCTACTAAAAATACAAAAATTAGCCAGGCATGATGGCACATGCCTGTGATCCCAGAAACTACTTGGGAGGCTGAGGAAGGAGAATTGCTTGAACCCAGGAGATGGAGGTTGCAGTGAGCCGAGTGAGCTGAGATCACACCACGGCACTCCAGCCTAGGCGACAGAGAGAGACTTTGTCTTAAAAAAACAAAACAACGGCCGGGCGCGGTGGCTCAAGCCTGTAATCCCAGCACTTTGGGAGGCCGAGACAGGCGGATCATGAGGTCAGGAGATCGAGACCATCCTGGCTAACACGGTGAAACCCTGTCTCTACTAAAAAACACAAAAAAACTAGCCGGGCGAGGTGGCGGGCGCCTGTAGTCCCAGCTACTCGGGAGGCTGAGGCAGGAGAATGGCGGGAACCCGGGAGGCGGAGCTTGCAGTGAGCTGAGATCTGGCCACAGCACTCCAGCCTGGGCGACAGAGCAAGACTCCGTCTCAAAAAAAACAAAACAAAACAAAACAAAACAAAAAAACACATTAGGGTTTCTTTTTGGCTAAGCTCTGCCACAAACTTGCTGTGTGACTTCAGGCTGTTCATGTTTGTCAAAGACGTCATCCTCAACTCTGAAAATATCTGGTCAGCCTTTTGCCTCCCTCGCTGTGCTTCCCAAGGGAGCTGTGTGAGTTGGCAGTATGATCCAGTGCTCCTCAGTTCCACCTCCAAGAGAGCAGGGACACACACAGCCCTGGATTTGAATCAGCCACTGTGACCTTGAGTGAGCAAAGGAACCTCTCTGAGCCTTAGTTGCCTGATCTAAAATGGGCATTAATTTGATCTACAATGCAGAGTAGCTATAATATAAGGACACTCAAACTTTGGGGTGCACTAGAATCACCTGGGAAATCACTTTTTTTTTTCTTTTTTAAAGACAGAGTCTCGCTCTTGTCACCCAGGCTGGAGTGCAGTGATACGATCTCGGCTCACTGCAACCTCCACCTCCTGGGTTCAAGCGATTCTCCTGCCTCAGCCTTCTGAGTAATTGGGACTACCGGCGCGCACCACCATGCCCAGCTAATTTTTGTATTTTTTGTAGAGACGGGGTTTCGCCAGTTGCCCAGGCTGGTCTTGAACTCTTGGGCTCAAATGATCCGTCCGCACTGGGCACAGCTGGAATGTGCATTTTTTTGTTTTTTGTTTTGAGATGGAGTCTCACTCTGTTGCCCAGGCCGGAGTGCAATGGCGCGATCTTGGCTCACTGCAACCTCCGCCTTCCGGGTTCAAGCCATCTTCCTGCCTCAGGCTCCCAAGTAGCTGGGATTACAGGCACGCCCCATCACACCCGGCTGATTTTTGTATTTTTAGTAGAGACGGGGTTTCACCATATTGGCTAGGCTGGTCTCGAACTCCTGACCTCAAGTGATTGGCCCGCCTCGGCCTCCCAAAGTGCTGGGATTACAGGCATCAGCCACTGTGCCCGGCCTGGTATCTGCATTTTTATGAACAGCCCAGGAGGGTGTAATGCAGAGTCCTTGGCATGCACTTTCAGCAACACTGCAGTAAGGACTAGAAATCGCACATCAAATGCTGGCAGAGTGCCTGGGTGCTTAGTAGGTGCTTAGCGAGTGTTTGTTGAGTGAATAAATGAACAGGAATGGATGGAGAATAGGAACATCCAGAGGAATGGATGAGTAACCTTATTTCCTTGGTCCTTGTCTGGAAACTGGGGCAACTGGGGCTGAGGTTCAGGTGAGTGGCCAGCCAGTCATCTGGTCTTTGCCTCTCCCTCATTTTCGCCAGGCCTCACCTAGAGGTTCAGCCTTTGGATTATAGGAACTGCCCTGGCCTGACTCACCCAATATGGAGGAGGTGCCTGGGGATGCCCCCTGTGAACACTTTGAGGCCAACATGCTTACCCAGAACCGCCGTCAAAACTGCTTCCACCCTGAGGAGGCCCACGGAGCAAGATACCAGGTGAGCCAGTTTTCCACGTGGTTGAGGTGGTTTGGGATGGGGGCATGGGTGAAGGACTGGGCCTGTGGTGTCCGCTAACTCACAGTTGAACCCAGATGCTGACCTTCCTCCTGGCCAGAGCCTCGGTTTTCCCACATTGCAATGAAGTGGTTGAACCATGTGAATGTTTCACAATCTTCAGTCACTTTCCTCCTGCTTATATGATACGATTGTTACCATAGCCTCATCTAATCTATTACTTACTTTGTTACTTTAAATCAACATCTTTTTCCCCTCCTATTGTAAAAAAACTTCACATCATCAACACAAGTAGAAAACTATAATTATTTCCTGTGTATATAAAGTTAAGGAGAAAGGTAGAGCCTGGGCACAGAGGCTCACACCTGTAATCCCAGCAGTTTGGGAGGCCAAGCAGGTGGATCATCTGAGGTCGGGAGTTTGAAACCAGCCTGGCCAACATGGTGAAACTCCATCTCTACTAAAAATGCAAAAATTAGCTGGGCACGGTGGTGCATGCCTGTAATCCCAGCTACTCGGGAGGCTGAGGCAGGAGAATCACCTGAACCCGGGAGGCGGAGGTTGTGGTGAGCTGAGAACATGCCACTGCACTCCAGCCTGTCTCAAAAAAAACAAAACACAGAAGAAAGGTAGAAAAAGAAAAAAACAAAACAGAAATGTCATTAAACCCTAACTCGAGAGTGTTTTCTTTTTCTTTCTTTCTTTTTTCTTTTTTTTTTGTAAGACAGAGTCTCGCTCTGTTGCCAGGGCTGGAGTACAGTGGCGTGATCTCAGCTCACCACAACCTCCACCTCCTGGGTTCAAGCGATCCTCCCACCTCAGCCTCCCAAGTAGCTGGGATTACAGGTGCCTGCCACCATGCCCAGCTAATTTTTGTATTTTCAGTAGAGACAGGGTTTCGCCATGTTGGCCAGGCTGGTGTTAAACTCCTGACCTCAGGTGATCCACCTGCCTCGGCCTCCCAGAGTGCTGGGATTACAGGCATGAGCCACTGCACCTGGCCTCGAGAGTGTTTTCTTTTCTTTTTTTTTTTTTACGAAGATTGAATCTGCTTTATTTATATACACAGTGGGGCAGCCTAATGCACATCATAACATTAACTTTTCCAAACAAGTTTGCTAAGAAACTGCTCCTATGTTTAGTTTTAAAACTAAAACAATCTTCCCATTTAGAAAAATCAAGACATCAGTCAATTAGTAAAGCCTATTCTTCCTCCCAGCAATTTGTACTTTCTTGTATTCATTTAGGAATTGTGAATTCATGAGAAAAGAACACTTTTTTTTTTTTTTGAGACGGAGTCTCGCTCTGTCGCCCAGGCTGGAGTGCAGTGGCCGGATCTCAGCTCACTGCAAGCTCCGCCTCCCGGTTTACACCATTCTCCTGCCTCAGCCTCCCGAGTAGCTGGGACTACAGGCGCCTGCCACCTCGCCTGGCTAGTTTTTTTTTTTGTGTTTTTTAGTAGAGACGGGGTTTCACCTTGTTAGCCAGGATGGTCTCGATCTCCTGACCTCGTGATCCGCCTGTCTCGGCCTCCCAAAGTGCTGGGATTACAGGCTTGAGCCACCACGCCCGGCCGAAAAGAACACATTTTTTATGTGTTAAATATCTTCCAGGAACAACAGTTTACAAGTATTCATTTGTTTAAATAAACACAACTATTTTCCTTCTTAAAATGTAAACATCCAGTAAATAAAACATACATGATATTCCAGGTATAGAAATATTAGTAACTCACTTATGAAACAGGTGCATTTTGGTATATTTGGTGGTAAGGTTTTTCTTTGTCTTATGTATAAAAGTACTGGCACAAAAAAACAGGCTATTACTATTTAAAACTCTATTCCTTCACCCAGTTTCCTCACTCAAGTAGAAACTCAGGAATTTCTGTGATTTTCGCTATAGGACCAGGCCACAGGAAAGGGCTAAAATATCTCTAATTAGAGCTAGGGAAAAGTGTTTTCTTGAGACTTGAAGGCAGTCATTCGTCACTTTGTGCTCGAAGGCATTACTCAGTGAACTTCTCTCCTAGAGTCTTCAGAGTAAAGCACAGGATCTGGGCTCCCGGAAGGGGTTACTTCCGGCTGGAACACCCACCAGCAGGGCATCCTTGCAGGCATTCTGCATACAGTATTGTTGAAGCTCTGCAGCTGCCTGAGGGACCCTGATCCTCTCCATGCCAGCCTCCAACTTGAGCTACTCCACCAGGTGCTGCAGGGCGCTCGCGCTAGCGCTGGAGGACATGGCGGCAACACTGGGCTCTGAGGGCCGAGAGTGTTTTCTGTGGAAGGCTCTGAGCTTGAGTCCTGCTGTCTCTTTGTCAAAAAGGGAGATTAGCAGATGTTAGAGAGATGTTAAGAATACACCAGCATCATCTGGAGATTTTCTTTCTCTCTGTCTCTCTTTTTTTTTTTTCCTTTTGGAGATAGGGTCTTGCTCTGTAGCCCAGGCTGGAGTGCAGTGGTCCAACCATGGCTTACTGTAGACTCGACCTCCCAGGCTCAAATGATCTTCCCACCTCAGCCTCCTGAGTAGCTGGGACTACAGGCACATGCCACCACGCCCGGCTAATTTTCTTGTAGAGACGGGATCTCACTATGTTGCCAGGGCTAGTCTCAAGTTCCTGGGCTCAAGCGATCCCCCCACCTCAACCTCCGTAACTTCAGGGATAACAGGTGTGAGACACCGCACCTGGTCTGGAGATCTGGAGATTTTCTTCTTCAAGCTATTAAAAGAGTGAAGAAGAGTCCTTTTCTTTTTTTTTTTTATTTGAGACGGAGTCTCTCTCTGTCGCCAGGCTGGAGTTCAGTGGCTCAGTCTCGGCTCATGGCAACCTCCATCTCCCAGGTTCAAGTGACTCTCCTGCCTCAGCCTCCTGAGTACCTGGGATTACAGGAGTGCACCACCACGCCTGGATAATTTTTGTATTTTTAGTAGAGTCAGGGTTTCACCATGTTGGTTAGGCTGGTCTCGAACTCCTGACCTTGTGATCTGCCCGCCTTGGCCTCCCAAAGCGCTGGGATTACAGGCATGAGCCACTGCGCCCAGCCGAGATTTTCTTCTTCAAGTTATTGAAGGAGTGAAGAAGAGTCCTTTTCTTACCTTGTGATTGATGTAGTCTGCTGCCAAGCCCCCATGCATGTAAACACAGAGGACCTGATACACACGATGAGAAACCTCAGACCCATGAACCTCCGAGGGTCCTTCCAACCTTGACCCCCATGGCTTCGTCATTCCCACTGGGGTCTGAAGCTCCTCTTTTTTTTTTTTTTTTTGAGACAGAGTCTCGCTCTGTTGCCCAGGCTGGAGTGCAGTGGCACCATCTCGACTCACAGCAAGCTCCGCCTCCCAGGTTCACACCATTCTTTTGCCTCAGCCTCCCGAGTAGCTGGGACTACAAGCGCCTGCCACCTCGCCCGGCTAATTTTTTGTATATTTAGTAGAGATGGGGCTTCACCGTGTTAACCAGGATGGTCTCAATCTTCCTGACCTCGTTATTCGCCCACTTCGGCCTCCCAAAGTGCTGGGATTACAGGCGTGAGCCACCGCGCCCGGCCTGAAGCTCCCCTTGAGCCTGGCAGCCAGTTTCATGCAGGGGTTAGTTTCCTAGAGGTGCCATTGGGAAGGGGTTACTGCTGTTGGGCTTGGGAGCCAGGCAGGCCCGAGCTCCGGTCCTAGGTTTGCCGTGACCTGCTGTGTCACCTGGAGTTAACTTCTCTGGCTTCACTGTCCTCATGGCTGAAGTTGGGGCAATAGGCTTCGCATTCAGGACATCTGGCACTGCTTAGCCCAAGCCCCATGTGGCTAATTCAGTTCATGTTAGTTTCCTGTCTTCCCCCTTCCTGACCAGAAAAGTAAACCTTGGAGGACTCTTTTCTACTAGTATTTTTTTTTTTTTTTTTTTTTTTTGAGACAGAGTCTCACTCTGTCACCCAGGCCGGACTGCAGTGGCGCAGTCTCAACTCACTGCAACCTCTGCCTCCCGGGTTCAAGCAATTCTTGTGCCTCAGCCTCCCAAGTAGCTGGTAGCTGGGATTACAGGCGCCCGCCACCATGCCTGTCTAATTTTTGTATTTTTAGTAGAGGCGGGGTTTCGCCATGTTGGCCAGGCTGTTCTCGAACTCCTGACCTCAGGTGATCCACCCACCTCAGCCTCCCAAAGTGCTGGGATTACAGGAGTGAGCCACCGCGCCTGGCTTCTACCGGTCTTGATACCTCCAATAATAGCTTTCCTGTGCTCACCTGCAAGTTCAGGTTCAGGGAACAGATGCCTGGGAGTCCATCTTTCATGCAAATGACCTTCTCCCAGTGGTTGGGAAGATGGCAAGCATGGAACAGGAGAGCTCTGGATTCAGGCTGGTCTGAGTTCTAGTCTCAATCCCACCATTTCCCACCTCAGACTGTGGGTCAGCTCATGAATTCATATATACTGAATAGGTGCTTAAAATGCGCCAGGAATTATGCTAGATGTTGGGGAAATCATGATAAATCAGAAAGGCACAGTCGGGCGCAGTGGCTCACTCCTGTAATCACAGCACTTTGGGAGGCCAAGGCGGACGGATCACTTGGAGTTCGAGACCAGCCTGGCAACATGGCAAAACCCCATCTCTACAAAAAATTTAAAAAATTAGCTGGGCGTTGTGGCATGCAGCTATAGTCTCAGTTACTTGGGAGGCTGAGGTGGGAGGATCACCTGAGACTGGGAGGTGGAGGCTGCAGTGAGTCGTGATCGCATTACTGTATTTCAGCCTAGGTGACAGAGTTAGACTATGTCTCAGAACAGAACAGAAAACAAAAGAAAAGAAATCAGGGAGGGGGAGGGGGAGAGGGAAGGGGAGACGGAGAGGGAGGAGGAGATGAGCAGAGGGGGACATATCCCTGGCTTGACTTCATAGGGCTTGTAGTCTAGCAAGAGAAATGGACAGTAAGAAAGTAATCATGCACATGATTATTTAATCTTGGTTGTGATAAATGTATAAAGGAATAGTAAGTGGCATGAAGGTAAAGGATAGGGCATTGGGGAAAGTGTCTCCGAAAAAATGACATTTCAGCTGCTTGGTAAAGGCTGTGCAGGCATTAGCATTAGTCAGTGAAATTGCAGGAAGAGGAGAGGAAGGGAGTAGAATGTGCAAAGGCCAGCCTGGCACGGCAGTTCACACCTGTAATGCCAGCACTTTGGGAGGCTGAGGCAGGAGGATCACTTGAACTCAGGAGTTTGAGACCAGCCTGGGCAGCACAGTGAGACCCCATTTCTACCAAAAAAAAAATTAGCCAGGCAGGATGGTGCACACTAGTCCCAGCTAGTCAGAAGGCTGATGTGGGAGGATCACTGGAGCCCAGGAGTTCAAGGTTGCAGTGAGCTGTGAGTGTGCCAATGCACTCCAGCCTGGGCAACAGAGTGAGACCTTGTCTCAAAAACAAAACAAACAAATAGGCCGGGTGCAGTGGTTCATGCCTGTAATCTCAGCACTTTGGGAGACCGAGATGGGTGGGCACCTGAGGTCAGGAGTTCAAGACCACACTAGCCAACATAGTGAAACCCCATCTCTATTAAAAATACACAAATTAGCCAGGTGTGGTGGCAGGTGCCTGTATTCCCAGGTACTCGGGAGGCTGAGGCAGGAGAATCTCTTGAACTCAGGAGGCAGAGGTTGCAGTGAGCCAAGATTATACTACTGTACTCCAGCCTGGGCAACAGAGCGAGAATCCTCTCAAAACAAAACAAAACAAACAAACAAAGAATATGCAAAGGCCCTGAGGCAGAAAGAAGGCTGCACATTGGGCTGGAGAGGACAGCAAGAGGGGGCACAGAGGAGCTATAGGACAAGGATGGAGAATGGGCGGGGCCTGGTCTCACTGGCCTTGTGCGGCTTTGTGGACATGTTGAGGACTTAGGATTCTGAGTTTTGTTTTGTTTTGTTTTTGTTTTTTTTGAGATGGAGTCTCGCTCTGTCACCCAGACTCGAGTGCAGAGGCATGATCTCGGCTCACTGCAACCTCCGTCTCCCAGGTTCAAGCGATTCTCCTGCCTGTGCTTCCCAAGTAGCTGAGACTACAGGCATGCGCCACCAAGCCCAGTTAATTTTTGTATTTTTAGTAGAGATGGGGCTTCACCATGCTACTCAGGCTGGTCTTGAAATCCTGGCCTCAAGCAATCCACCCTCCTTGGCCTCCCAAAGTGCTGAGATTACAGGTGTGAGCCACCAATAAGGGAGTGATATGTTCTGATTTGCTTTCTTCTTTTTTTTTTTTTTTTGAGATGGTGTCTTGCTCTGTTGCCCAGGCTGGAGCGCAGTGGCGCGATCTTGGCTCACTGCAAGCTCTGCCTCCCGGGTTTACACCATTCTCCTGCCTCAGCCTCCCGAGTAGCTGGGACTACAGGCGCCCGCTACCACACCACGCCCAGCTAATTTTTTGTATTTTTAGTAGAGACAGGGTTTCACCATGTTAGCCAGGATGGTCTCAATCCCCTGACCTCGTGATCTGCCCGCCTCAGCCTCCCAAAGTGCTGGGATTACAGGTGTGAGCCACCGCGCTCAGCCCTGATTTGCTTTTTTCACAGTCACTCTGATTGCTGGGCAGAGAGAATGGAGTGTGCAGGGTGGTGAGAGTGAATCAGATGACCCGCCAGGAAAAGGTGCACGTACTCATCAGTGCCAGAGATGATCAGGGCTTTGAGATGGAGGCAAATTGACACATTTTCGAACTAATTGAACAGGCACATCTACAGGATTTGGGGGTGAGGGAGGGGAGAAACCCATGGCTGACTCCTGTTATTTCTCCAGGCAGGGTACTTGGGTTGGGAGGTCTGTTTGGAGTTGTCTGGGGCATGGTGTGGGGTGCCGGCAGGACACAGTGGAGATGAGGGGGAGGTTAGTGAATTGGGGGAGCTGGAGCTCAGGGCCAGACCACCACAGGAGATGGTGGCCTGCGAGTCTTCAGGATCTGTCACTGACCAAAGTCTTGCTCATGGATGAGGCTATCGTCTGCAGAGGAAAGTGTGGAATGAGATGAGAATAGGCCTGGGTGGAGGCCAGGGAATCAGCAAAGACAGCCAAGAAGGCCAGAGGCTTGGAGGCAAACCCCACAATGTGCCCCTCCTCTCCAGTAGCCAAGACCAGAGATGGTTTCAAGGTAAGAGAGGGGGCTGGGCACAATGGCTCCTGCCTATGATCACAGCACTTTAGGAGGCTGAGGCTGAAGGATGTGCTTGAAACCAGGAGTTCAAGATCAGCCTAGGTAACAAAGTGAGATCCCATCTCTACAAAACAAAAAATTAGGCCGGGCGCGGTGGCTCAAGCCTGTAATCCCAGCACTTTGGGAGGCCGAGGCGGGTGGATCACGAGGTCAGGAGATCGAGACCATCCTGGCTAACATGGTGAAACCCCGTCTCTACTAAAAATACAAAAAACTAGCCGGGCGTGGTGGCGGGCGCCTGTAGTCCCAGCTACTCGGGAGGCTGAGGCAGGAGAATGGAGTGAACCCGGGAGGCGGAGCTTGCAGTGAGCCGAGATCGCGCCACTGCACTCCAGCCTGGGCGACAGAGCGAGACTCCGTCTCAAAAAAAAAAAAAAAAAATTAACGGATGTAGTGGTACATGCCTGCAGTCCCAGCTACTTGGAAGGCTGAGGCAGGAGGATCATTTAAGCCCAGGAGATCGAGGCTGCAGTGCACTGTGATCATGCCATTGCTAGAGCGAGACTCTATCTGGGAAAAAAAAAAAAAAAAGAGATCAGAGAGGGGCACAACATCAAATCCTCCACTTTCTTGAGCCTCCAGTTGCTCTGATGATGATCTGAGGCTGTGAAACTTTCCTTTGGCAAATGCATGAGGGGTGACTGTTGTGTCTCTGAGCCAGGCCCTGGGACCCAACTCTGGGCAGGAAACAGCTCCCTGTGTACCAGATGTGATAGTAAAAAACTGACACTGGTTTGGGTGTGGTGGCTCACGCCTGTAACCCCAGCACTTTGGGAGGCCAAGGCGGGTGGATTACCTGAGGTCAGGAGTTTGAGACTAGCCTAACTAGCATGGTGAAATCCTGACTCTACTAAAAATACAAAAATTAGCAGGGCATGGTGGCCTGTAATCCCAGCTACTCGGGAGGCTGAGGCAGGAGAATGGCGTGAACCCAGGAGGCAGAGCTTGCAGTGAGCCGAGATCATGCCACTGTACTCCAGCCTGGGCGACAGAGCAAGATTCCGTCTCACAAAAAAAAAAAAAAAAAAAAAAAATTTGAGGCCAAGCATGGTGGCTGACGCCTATAATCCCAGCACTTTGAGAGGCTGAGGCAGGCGGATCAACTTGAGCGCAGGAGTTCGAGACCAGCCTGGGCAACATGGTGAAACCCCATCTCTACTAAAAATATAAAAATTGGCCGAGCACAGTGGCTCATGCCTGCAATCCCAGCACTTTGGGAGGCCGAGGCGGGCAGATCATGAGGTCAGGAAGATCAAGACCATCCTGGCTAACACAGTGAAACCCCGTCTCTACTAAAAATACAAAAAATTAGCTGGGCATGGTGGCGGGCACCTGTAGTCCCAGCTACTCAGGAGGCTGAGGCAGAATGGCATGAACCCGGGAGGCAGAGCTTGCAGTGAGCCGAGAAGGCGTCCCTGCACTCCAGCCTGGGAGACAGAGCGAGACTCTGTCTCAAAAAAAAAAAAAAAAAAATCTATCTATCTATCTATCTATCTATCTATCTATCTATCTATCTATCTATCTGTCTGTCTGTCTGTCTGTCTATCTATCTATCTATCTATCTAACCCAGGCACGGTGGTGTGCACCTATAGTCCCAGCTACTCAGAAGGTGGAGGCATGAGAATCACTTGAACCCAGGAGGTGGAGGTTACAGTGAGCTGAGATCGTGCCACTGCACTCCAGCCTGGGCAACAGAGTAAGACTCTGTCTAAAAAAAAAAAAAAAATTGGCTGGGCACAGTGGCTCACACCTATAATCCAAGCACTTTGGGCATCCAAGGTGGGAGGATTGATTGAGCCCAGGAGTTTGTGACCAGCCTGGGCAATATGGCAAAACCCTGTCTATTTAATGAAAATTTTTTAGGGGCTGGGCACGGTGGCTCACGCCTGTAATCCCAGCACTTTGGGAGGCTGAGGCAGACAGATCACCTGCCATCAGCAGTTCGAGACCAGCCTGGCCAACATGGCAAACCCCTGTCTCTACTAAAAATAGAAAAATTAGCCGGGCGTGCCGTCACCTGTAATCACAGCTACTGGGGAGGCTGAGGCAGGAGAATTGCTTGAACCCAGGAGGCGAAGGTTGCAGTGAGCCGAGACTGCGCCATTGCACTCTAACCTGGGCTACAAGAGCGAGACTCTGTCTCAAAAAAAAAAAAAAATCCCTTTACAAATATTAACTCATTTAATTCTCAGAACACCCCTAGGAGGTGGGTCCTGCTATCCTGCTGGTTTTGTAGATGAGATAACTGAGGCACAGAGAGGATACATGTGGCCCAGGTCTTTGTCGCATCTCAGCCTCCATTTCCTAGAGGAGAAAACAAGGCTCCAAAAGGGGAAGTCATCGGCCTGAGGTCACGAGCCGGGAAGTGGAGGAGCCAGGATGGGGCCCGAGGTCTATCTGAGGCCAGAGCCAGTGCTGACCCGCCAGACAGGAAATCAGAGCTGGGGACTGACTGTGGGGCCCACTCAAGTGGGTGGTGGGGTGGTGACGGGAGCTGGGATGAAAGCCAGGATGAGGTGTCACATCAGGCTGAGGCTCCTGCTGGGCCTGGCGGGGCGGAGACCCCTGGATGGTGCCTGGCGAGCGTCTCCTGATTTCTGCTGTGCTGTCCCCTGGGTGGCCAAGGCGCCAGGCCCGGCTGTGGATCTGACACCTCCTGCTGCCGAGCTCTGATCAGAATCTGGCTGCAGGGCAGGGGGCGAAACTGAATCCTGCCAAGCTCCCCTGGCCTGGATGTCACGGCAGATACCCCAACCCCACTTCTTGGCACCGCCTGACCCCCAGCGGTGGCCTTCTTGGAACCTGGAGAGCCTGTGCCCACCCCATGTTGCCGACCAGGCTGCTGCCTTGGCCCTGGGCTCTGGGCTCCAGGGTCCCCAGGGATCCCATGCCCAGGCTCCTGCCCCTCCTGGCTCTCAGGTGAGCTGCTGGGATCGGGTTCCTGTGGTTTCAAGTCCTGCATTGTTCTTGGCTGGGCCCCGGCTTATGAAACAGTAATGAGGGGCCCCTGCTCCCGAAGCCGGCCCCTCTAAGGTTTCCACTGCCTCGGCTGCTGCTGCCACCACAGCCCGGAGTCGGGGCCTGGGAGGGCGGCAGCGTGGGGGCCTGAGCCGGAGCCCCCCGGGGATGAGGGTGCTGACAGCCGACAGCCGCCACCACCGCCAGAGCCCGCAGCCCAGGTAATCCGAGAGGAGGCGGGGCGCAGGGTGCCATGGCCGCTGTCTCCCACCACCAGGGGAGGGACCTACTGCTCTCCAGAGGTGGGGAGGAACTGGGGGGGGCCCTGGAGGTGAGCAACCGTTCTCCCCTGGTGAGCCCAGCACCAGACCAGCCTTCACAGGTGTGGCCTTGCCAAGGGTGGAGGGAGAGAGGAGCGGGCAGCTGGCTCCAGGCCTCCGCCCTTTTTCTGGGGCCTTGACCCTCCAGCCCTGGAGCCCCTGCCTCTCCTTTAGTGGGGCAAATCTCTTCTGTCCTCCAAGACCTTGTTTTCCCATCTCCTCTACCATCAAACTGCCTCTTCCTCCCTCAGACCTCTTCCTTCTCTCAGCCAGCCTAATCCTTCCTCCTCACCCTTGTCTTTTGGCCGCAAAAGACCCTGGTGGATCCTTCTTTCCACCTCGTTCTGGGGCGCACAACATACATGCATATATACATAAACTTGCACTGATGCAAACATACGAATCCGTGTACCCGCGGGACCTGCGCAGGCATGCATGCGCAAGAGCTCACTCCACCTATGTGCACACACGTGCCCCCAATACCAGGTCTTTATCCACACACATACCTGCTCCAAGGCCCGTATGTGTACAACACGTGTGCGTGCACACACTGGGTACCTCAGCCAGCCCTCGGCTTGAGTCCCAAGGGGCGCTTCCAGCCTGATGGGCAGCTCCTTGAGAAGTGTGAGATCCCCGGAGGAGATGCCTGGAGACTCCCACACCGCTGGGAGGGGCTGTGCAGGGGGAGGGGAGACCCCACGTGGGCGCTGAGTTGTCTCCTCTCTCCAACCCTGGCCCAGGAGCTCAGGAGCCCTTCAGGTGCTGAGGTGCCCTACTGCGACCTGCCTCGATGCCCACCTGCCCCTGAGGACCCACTCAGCGCCTCAACCTCCGGCTGCCGGTCTGTGGTGGACCCGGGCCTCGGGCCAGGGTCCAGGAGGTAGGTAGAGTCCCAGGGCCCGGGGAAAGGCTTCATGGGGTGGAATGCCCTTGCCCTTCCCATTTGCATTCCTTCCCCAAGGCAACACCTGTCTGTAATGGCTGCTGGCATGGGTCACATGGTCAGTCCTCCAAATCTAGGCACAGGTGGGCGGTGGGCATGCTCCTTGGGCAGACAGGAAAAGCTCAGAGCACACCACCCTGCTTGCACTTGGGTGGCTGAGCCTCCCCTCCCCAACCCTGGCTGTCTCTCCTGGGGCCCCTGCCCCGCCGATAACCTCCTAAGACCGAGCTCAGCTTTGCCCCAGGGCGTGTGCTGCTGTGCACCCACCTTGCAGTGGGCATGGCCACAGCCTACTCACATTTCCTGGTTCCCTTTGCACAGCTTTAAAAGATTAAACAGTCCCTGCACCCAGGGGCACCTGCTGTCACCCACCTACCTGGGTGTGCGCTGCTCCGGGCTCTGGGGTTCCTTCCACCCTCAGGCCTGAGTGGCAGTTCCCCCTTTAAGGTCATGATACCTTGGGAGGCCATGGCCTGAGAGTCTAGAAACCTGGGTTCCGGCTTCAGATCCATCCCTGATGGGTCTTGAGCAAGTTACTCTGTCTTCCTGTGTCTCAGTTTCCCTGTCTGTAAAATAAGAAAGACTGAATCAAATCAGCATTGTGCTAGGATCACTCATGTGCTCCTCACAGGTAGACATATTAAAAAAAAGAGAAGGCCGGGCGCAGTGGCTTACGCCTGTAATCCCAGCACTTTGGGAGGCCGAGACGGGTGGATCACGAGGTCAGGAGATCGAGACCATCCTGGCTAACATGGTGAAACCCCGTCTCTACGAAAAAATACAAAAAATTAGCTGGGTGAGGTGGCGGACACCTGTAGTCCCAGCTACTCGCAAGGCTGAGGCAGGAGAATGGCATGAACCCGGGAGGCGGAGCTTGCAGTGAGTCAAGATCGAGCCACTGCACTCCAGCCTGGGCGATAGAGCAAGACTCCGCCTCAACAACAACAACACAATTAAAAATAAAAAAATAAAGATTGCTCAACGAGGCAACCCATATAAAAAGCCTGACACAGAGGCAGCCCTCAGCATTGGCTCCCTCTCCCACACCAGCGTGTGGGCCCCAGGCTCCCCATGTGAGTGAGTGTGAATGCTTGGGTGGGGTGGGGAGTACCCCTAACTCCCCATTACTCTTTGGGAAAAAGTCATGGGTCGGTCTCCTCTCCCAGGGGCCCATCCCCCTCAGCAGGGCTCCCAGAAGAGGGTCCCACAGCCGCCCCCAGGAGCAGGAGCCATGATCTTGAGGCAGTGCCCTATCTGGAGGGCCTGACCACTTCCCTGCGTGGCAGCTGCAACGAGGACCCCGGCTCTGACCCCGGCTCCAGCGCTGACTCCGCCACCCCTGATGATACCAGCAACTCATCCTCTGTGGTGAGCCAGGAGCGGGAGATGGGAGGACAAGAGTGGCTCACACCTCCATCTGCAGCCCTGGGTCCCGCCTGAATCTCCAGGCCAGGGCTAAGCCTCATACCAGAGAATTCGGCGAGGTCCTCTGGACCATTAACTGGCACCTCGGGCCACCCCGGTGAACCCCCAGAGGGTGGGGGTTTCTGCACAGGCTGGCCCAGGGCGGCTGGGATCTGGCTGTGAAAAGACGGGGAAAGGAGTTTCAGCTGACAGGCGCTCCGGGTGCATCACCAGCGGGCTCGGGCTGCCAGGTCCCAGAGGGCTGGGACGTTGGGTGTGGTGTCTAGAGCAAGAGTGGCACAGAACCCCAGGGCCCTGCCCTCACCACACGGTGCTGAGCCCCACGGCCAGCCCTGGCATAGATTTTCAAGGGACAGAGGGAAGGGAGCAGGCTCGGGGGTCATTTAGCCACGAAAAGAGAAGACCTAGCAGTCTTTCCTCTAGCATTGGCATTTTGAGGGGCTGCCACGGAGCCGGAGAGACAGGCTTGTCCCAGGAGACCCCTTCAAAAGGAAAATGATGGGGGGTGGTGATAAGACTCAGAATAAAACAACCCAGCCTCGCACGCTTCGTGGCCAGCTCCATGCTAAGCGTTTGGTGGGTGTGGGCTTGAGGGAGACTCACCACACCCTCGGAGGTGGAGACTTCAGTCGTCCCATATGAGGCTCAGAGAGGGAGCAATTTAGTGGAGGCCACACATCTGGGAAGTAGTGGGGCTAGGATTTGAACCCACTTCTCTCTGGCCCCTGGGGGTATCTCACACCAGTCCCAGATGCGGAACTCGGGGACTCTGGGCAAAGCTCTTGGCTTCAATGGACGTGCATGCCTCCTAGGTTCATTGAAGATAAGTGACTTAGCACTTAGCACCTGCTAGAGCCCAGCACAGTGCCAGGCAAACAGCACGTGCTTTTTATTTAATTGACTGATTGAAGGCCAGGTGCGGCGGCTCACACCTGTAATCCCAGCACTTTGGGAGGCCAAGGTGGGCGATTACCTGAAGTCAGGAGTTCAAGACCAGCCTGGCCAACATGGTGAAACTCTATCTCTACCAAAAATACAAAAATTAACAGGGTGTGGTGGCGGGCACCTGTAATCCCAGCTACTTGGGAGGCTGAGACAGGAGAAGCACTTGAACCCAGGAGGCGGAGGTTGTGGTGAGCTTAGATTGTGCCATTGCATTCCAGCCTGGGCAACAAGAGCAAAACTCCATCTCAAAAAGAAAAAAAAAAAAAAAGTTGATTGTTGAGACAAGGTCTTGCTCTGTTGCCCAGGCTGGAGTGCAATGACTTGAACATGGCTCTCTACAGCCTTGACGTCCTGGGCTCAAGTGATCCCCTGACCTTAGCCTCCTGAGTAGCTGGGACTACAGGCATGCACCACCATGCCTAGCTAATTTTTTTTTTTCAATTTTGTAGAGACGGGGTCTCACTGTGTTGCCCAGGCTGGAAGTGCTTTTTACTGAGTCCATGGAGCGGAGTCTACACCACAGAAAGTGTGGCACCACTCACTGTCACCTCTCCGGGGCAGAATGCAGAACTTGATGGTCTAGGAAGTGCTTTTTTTTTTTTATTTAATTTTATTTATTTATTTTTGAGATGGAGTCTTGCTCTGTCACCTGGGCTGGAGTGCAGTGGCATGATCTCAGCTCACTGCAACCTCCGTCCCCCAGGTTCAAGCGATTCGCCTGCCTCAGCCTCTGGAGTATCTGGGATTAACAGGCGCCCACCACCATGCCTGGCTAGTTTTTGTATTTTTAGTAGAGACGGGGTTTCACATGTTGGCCAGGCTAGTTTTGAACTCCTGACCTCAGGTGATCCACCTGCCTCGGCCTCCCAAAGTGTTGGGATTACAGGTGTGAGCCACCGCGCCCGGCAGGGAAGTGCTTTTTGAGATAGAGTCCGCCTGTCTGCCCAGGCTGGAGTGCAGTGGCGCCATCTCCACTCACTGCAAGCTCTGCCTCCGGTTCACACCATTCCTCTGCCTCAGCCTCCCGAGTAGCTAGACTACAGGCTCGCTTTACCATGCCTGGCTAATTTTTGTATTTTTATAGAGACGGGGTTTCACCATGTTAGCCAGGATGGTCTCGACTCCTGACTCAGGATCTCACCGCCTCAGCCCTCCCAAAGTGCTGGGATTACAGGCGTGAGCCACCGCACCCGACCAGGGAAGTGCTTTTTAATGTCAATTCTCTTCCCTTCCTTCTACCCCTCTCATTTGGGGAGTATATGTCCTGCAGCCTTTCTTCTCCCACAAACATACTTTCTCCTCCCCTTCTCTGGCAGGATTGGGACACTGTTGAGAGGCAGGAGGAGGCCCCCAACTCGGACGAGCTCGCAGTGATGATCCCTAGGAGACCTCAGGAGGGGCCGAAAGCTGACAGCTCCCAAAAGGCTCCGTCTCTCCTCACCAGGTCCCCTGTGGGAGGAGACACTGCAGGCCAGAAAAAGGAGGGTGAGTCCTTCTGCCAGGTTGGTTCCCATGGTGATGGCCTGGGGCCCCCCCAGATAGCCATCTCACTGGCCATTTGGGACCTTGGGTATGGCTTACTTTGGTGGCCTGAGTGTTAATAATAGTAACAGTTCCCATGTCATGGTGGAGCAGCCACAATGAACCATGCTACCTACTGTATTATTATTATTATTTTTGGGGGGGGATGGAGTCTCACTCTGTTGCCCAGGCTAGAGTGCAGTGGCGCGATCTCAGCTCACTGAAACCTTCGCCTCCCCAGTTCAAGCGATTCTCCCGCCCCAGCCTCCCAAGTAATTGAGGTTGCAGACTCCCGCCACCATGCCCAGCTAATTTTTGTATTTTTAGTAGAGATGGGATTTCACCATGTTGGCCCAACTGGTCTCAAAACTCCTGACCTTCAGTGGTCTGTCCATCTCAGCCTCCTAATGTGCTGGGATTACAGGCGTGAGCCACTGCGCCTGGCCTATTATTATTATTTTTATTTTTTTGAGATAGAGTCTCACGCTGTTGCCCAGGCTGGAATGCAGTAGTGCCATCTCAGCTCACTGCAACCTCCGCCTCCTGGGTTCAAGTGATTCTCCTGCCTCAGCCTCCCTAGTAGCTGGGATTACAGGCTTGCAACACCACGCCTGGCTAATTTTTGTATTTTTAGTACAGACGGGGTTTCACCATGTTGGCCAGGCTTGTCTCAAATTCCTGGCTGGGGATTACAGGAGTGAGCCACTGTGCCTGGCCTTAGTCAAGGAGTTTGGACTTTCTTTTTTTTTTTTTTTTTTTGAGACGGAGTCTCGCTCTGTCACCCAGGCTGGAGTGCAGTGGCCGGATCTCAGCTCACTGCAAGCTCTACCTCCCGGGTTCACGCCATTCTCCTGCCTCAGCCTCCCGAGTAGCTGGGACTACAGGCGCCTGCCACCTCGCCCGGCTAAGTTTTTGTATTTTTTTAGTAGAGACGGGGTTTCACTGTGTTAGCCAGGATGGTCTCGATCTCCTGACCTCGTGATCCGCCCGTCTCGGCCTCCCAAAGTGCTGGGATTACAGGCTTGAGCCACCGCGCCCGGCCTGGACTTTCTTCTCTAAGCAGTAGGGAGCCACTGAAGGTTTTTTTGAGAAGGAAAGTCATGTAATTGAACCTGTGCCTTAGGAAGTTCCCTAGGTCAAAGGTGCAAAGGAGGAGTTGGAGCAGGGAGGGGCTGAAGGATGAGAAACCAGTTAAGAGACTGTTGCAGCTACCATAGCAATAACTGGTTCAGGCACGAATCACCGGTGGATGCGAAATACCTAGGGTGGTAAGTAGTCAGGAAACCGGGGTTTCACCATGGTCTCAAAGCATCAGTCCTCAGATTCTGCATCGATTACTGAGCGAAAAGATGCCGTTAGGCTGGGGAGAGCAGGAAGATACCACCTTCACCAAGCAGCTGTTCAGCATCCCCAGAGTGCAACAAACTAACATCAGATGCCCCTGATGTGATGCATGGGGTCGGGGGAGGGGATGCTGGGGTGCGCACAGAATCCTTCCCTTCTAAATTGTCCTTCTGCAAATGCATTGCCTACACCTAACCCCGGTGAAACATCACACAAACCCGAATTGAAGATATTCTCAGGCCGAAGGTGGTCAGCTCAGGTCCCAGCACTTTGGGAGGCGGATCGCATGGATCACCAGGTCAGGAGATCAGACCATGCTGGCTAACCTGCGAAACTCCGCCTCTACTAAAAATACAAAAACTAGCTGGGCGAGGTATGGCACGTCAATTCAGCTACTGAGGCTGAGGAGACGTGGCGAAAACTCAGGAGGGTGGTGAGCTGGTGAGCTGACTGGCCACACGCACCTGGCTTGGGCAACAGAGCAAGACTCGTCTCAAAAAGAAGAAAGATATTCTGCAAAATGACTGGACTCCTCATAGGACAAAAAGGGGCTAGGGGACTGATTTTTTTTATTTTTTATTTTTTTTGAGACGGAGTCTTGCTCTGTCACCCAGGCTGGAGTGCAGTGGCCGGATCTCAGCTCACTGCAAGCTCCGCCTCCCAGTTTTACGCCATTCTGCCTCAGCCTCCCGAGTAGCTGGGACTACAGGCGCCCGCCACCTCGCCCGGCTAGTTTTTTTTGTATTTTTTAGTGGAGACGGGGTTTCACCGTGTTAGCCAGGATGGTCTCGATCTCCTGACCTCGTGACCCGCCCGTCTTGGCCTCCCAAAGTGCTGGGATTACAGGCTTGAGCCACCGCGCCCGGCCGGGACTGTTCTTGATTAAAAGAGACTAACGGGACGAGGATGTGGAATACCATGTGTGAGCCCATTGGGATCTGGGACAGGAGGAGACAGAGCTGTGACAGGCATTACTGGGACAACTGGGGCATTTTTTTTTTTTTTTTTTGAGATGGAGTCTTGCTCTGTCTCCCAGGCTGGAGTGCAGTGGCATGATCTCAGCTCATTGCAACCTCCGCCTCCTGGGTTCAAGCGATTCTACTGCCTCAGCCTCCTGAGTAGCTGGGATTACAGGTGCCTGCCACCACGCCCAGCTAACTTTTTGTATTTTTAGTAGACACAGGGTTTCACCACATTGAGCCTGATGGGATCCGGGACACGGCTGTAGTCCCAGTTACTCGGGATGCTGAGGCAGGAGAATCGCTTGAATTTGGGAGGCGGAGGTTTCAGTGAGCCGAGATCACCGAGATCACCACTGCACTCCGGCCTGGGCAACAGAATAAGACTCCATCTCAAATTAATTAATTAATTAATTAATTAATTAAAGGTCATGGTTGCAGGGTGAGGAGGGGACAGAGAAGGAGAGAGGTTTAGGAAGGAGACTTGATGGTACTCAGGACAGGAGGATACACGGTCACAGCTCCTGGCCTGGGTGTCTGCATGGATGGTGTGCCCTTTGCTGAGAGCAGATGGCTGGGGAGCCGGTGCGCCCAGCGCTGGCTGTGCTGTGTGGGATTTGCAAGCCCCAAGGAAGAGGTTTTGAGGCTTCAGATGCTCAGGGAAGCAGGGGATGGAGATGTGGCATCTTCAACTGAGGGGCAATGCTCACTCAGGCGCTCAGTGGACGTTTACTTACAGCCCATAAGTCAATCACGGCTGAATAGATACAGCAGCAGCATTACAGCAGTGACCTGCTTTTCTGATGTTCCAGGCCTTGTGCTAAATCAATGTCTTGCACAGAATCACTCTGGGCTCCCCGACCCCTCACTCCTGGCCTGTCTCCTTCCTCACTGGCCACTCCACCTCTCTCTCCCTTGCTGAGGCCGCCTCCTCTGCTTCACTTTTAAATATCGGATGCCCCAGATCCCAGTCCTGGTCCCCTTCTGTCCTCTCCCTGCACACTTAGCTGCTTGGCTTTCAGTACTGTCTGGGAAAAACCATGACTCTGGAGTCTACATCTCTGGCCTTGATTTCTCCCTTGAACCTACCATTTTATACAGCCCAGCCCTCCACTGCGTTGATCACACCTCAGGCCCCACACTGCGCTCATTATTTCGCTCATTTCTTTCTTTCTTTCTTTTTTTTCTTTTTGAGACAGAGTTTCACTCTCGTTGCCCAGGCTGGAGTGCAGTGGCGCAATCTCAGCTCACTGCAACCTCCACCTCCCGGGTTCAAGCCATTCTCTGCCTCAGGCTCCCAAGTAGCTGGGATTACAGGCATGAGCCACCACGCCCGGCTAATTTTGTATTTTTATTAGAGACGGGGTTTCTCCATGTTGGTCAGGCTGGTCTCCAACTCCCGACCTCAGGTGATCCGCCTGCCTCGGCTTCCCAAAGTGCTGGGATTACAGGTGTGAGCGACCGTACCTGGCCGACTGCTCCAATACTATTAACTAAGCTACAGACTTGATGGGATTCACCAGTTTTTCTACTAATATCCTTTTTCTGTTTCTGGATCCATTCCAGGATCCCACATTGCCTTTAGTCCCCCTCCTCATTTCCTCTGTCTCCTCCAGTCTGTGACAGCTTTCCCATCTCTCCCAGTTTTCCCCTGAAGGCTGTGAGCACAGCGATCTGCTCACCTTTGACTTTAGAAAAAGTCTGCCTGGATGAACGATGACATTGGCCCCAGAGTGCACAGGCCTGGGGGCTACTGCAACCATCCAGGAGAGAAATAGTGGTGGCTTGGAGTAGGAAGTAGGTGTAGATGAGAGAAACAGGTGAATATGGAATGTATTTATTTTATTTTTATTTTTCGTAGAGATGGGGGCTCACTATGTTGCCCAGGCTGGTCTCCAACTCCTGGGCTCAAGCAATCCTCCTGCCTCAGCCTCCCAAAATGTTGGAATTACAGATGTGAGCCACTACCAGGCATGAAATGTATTTTAGAATAGCCATGGGACATCAGCCACCAGCAAATTTTTTGTTTTTTTGTTTTCTGGGACAGAGTCTTGCTCTGTCACCCAGGCTGGAGTACAGTGGCCAGATGTCAGCTCACTGCAACCACCACCTCCAGGTTCAAGCAATTCTCTAGCCTCAGCCTCCCAAGTAGCTGGGATTACAGGCATGCACCACTGCATCTGGCTAATTTTTTTTTTTTTTTTTTTTTTGAGACGGAGTCTTGCTCGGTCACCCAGGCTGGAATGCAGTGGTGCGATCTCGGCTCACTGCAAGTTTCGCCCCCCGGGTTCACACCATTCTCCTGCCTCAGCCTCCCGAGTAGCTGGGACTACAGGCCCCCACCACCACGCCTGGCTAATTTTTTTTTTTTTTTGTAATTTTAGTAGAGATGGGGTTTCACCATGTTAGCCAGACTGCTATCGATCTCCTGACCTCGTGATCCGCCCGCCTCGGCCTCCTAAAGTGCTGGGATTACAGGCATGAGCCACCGCGCCCGGCCGCATCCAGCTAATTTTTGTATTTTTAGTAGAGACCGGTTTCACCATGTTGGCCAGGCTAGTCTCGAACTCCTGACCTCAGATGATCCACCCACCTCGGCCTCCCAAAGTGTTGGTATTACAGGTGTGAGCCACTGTGCCTGGAGACCATGCAAATTTTGAATTCTCTGCTAGGTGCTGGGAACTCAGACTTCACCAACAACAGCCCAGGGAGGCTGGACAGGGCAGTGGTTGCAAAGGGAGAGCAGAGGGGATCTTAAGAAGGCAGGAGGAGAGGGGATCTGCGTGAAGGCAATTGTGGCTACTTTTTTGTTTCGTTTGTTGTTTTAAGACAATATCTTGCTCTGTTGCCCACCCTGGAGGGCAGTGGCACAATCTTGGCTCACTGCAACCTCCGACTCCTGGGCTCAGGCAATCCTCTGGCCTCAGCCTCCTAGTTGGCTGTGACTACAGGCACGTACCACTAGGCCCTGCTAAGTTTTAAAAAACTTGTAGTAGAGACAGGGTCTCACCATGTTGCATAGGCTGGTCTGGAACTCCTGAGCTCAAGTGATCCTCCCACCTTGGCCTCCCAAAGTGCTGGGATTACAGGTGTGAGCCACCACACCCACAGTTGTGGCTCCTTTAAGATGAGGCCACAATACCCTTTACTCTTCATCTAAAGCAGTAGCCAAGGGACATGTACATAGCTGGTGCTCAACACCTGCTCGGTGACTGAGGGATTGAGCGGGATGGAGGGTGACACACCAAGGTCATGGCAACTCAGTCATGAGGCTAGGAGTTGCGAAGAGGTCACTATTGAGGACAGTTATGTTAATCCTTCAGGCCAGTGCTTCTGAAACTCTAAGTTGTACAAATCACCAGACAGTTTTGTTAAATGCAGATTCAGAAGCAGTGCATCTGGGCTAGGACCTGAGATTCTGCATTTCTGGCAAACTCCCAGCTATCAGTTTATAAAAGTTTGTCCATCCCTGCACCTTTCCCATCCTCATGGCAGCCCTGGGAGAAGCCTCAGGGTAGGAACATTTGAATACAAAAAACCGGGGCTTTCTAGAGCTGTCACACATGAAACAGACTCATTAGAACCTATCTCTACTAAAAATACAAAAATGAGCTGGGCATGGTGGCGCATGCCTGTAATCCCAGCTACTTGGGAGGCTGAGGCAGGAGAATCGTTTGAATCCAGGAGGCATAGCTTACAGTGAGCCAAGTCTGTCACTCTAGTCTGGGTGACAGAATGAGACTCTGTCTCAAAAAAAAAAAAAAAAAAAAAAAAGCCTGGGCACGATGGCTCACGCCTGTAATCCCAGCACTTTGGGAGGCCATGACGAGCGGATCACCTGAGGTCAGGAGTGTGAGACCAGCCTGGCCAACATGGTGAAACCCCGTCTCTACTAAAAACACAAAAATTAGCCGGGCATGGTGGCACATGCCTGTAATCCCAGCTACTCCGGAGGCTGAGGCAGGAGAATGGCTTGAACCCGGAAGGTGGAGGTTGCAATGAGCCGAGATGGTGCCACTGTACTCCAGCCTGGGCGACAGAGCGAGGCTGTCTCAAAAACAAAACAGAAAAACCAGAAATGGGGGGAATTCCTCAGATTCTGATTGAAGGAAGTAAAACTGGGAAGGGCAGACTATCAGGTGGCTGCTGCTGGGCCCACCTCTCCCTCCCTGGGTTACACAGGCTATTGCCAACACTTCTGTCCACGAGTCTGCCTCTTCTCTGTTTTGTCCATGGATCCCCAGACCCTGTGGCCTCTTCCAGTTGTCGAGTCAGGGTCTCAATTTCAAATTCTTGACCTCGGCTTGAGAGAAGCATCCAAGCCCTTGTCTCATTAGTCTTGGTCAGAGAGGTGGAGTCACTTGGTACGGACAGTGAGACCTGTAAGAGGAGGGTGTGGGGTCTGCCCTAATCACTGGTCCAAAGAGACAAAGAAAGGTAGAATATGAGAGGTGCCTGGACCCCTCCCCTTACCTTGAGCCCCTCTGTTTTCTCTCCAGACACTGGCGGTGGGGGCCGGAGCGCAGGACAGCACTGGGCAAAGCTCCGGGGAGAAAGTGGGTTCTTCTCCCTAGAGCGGCACCGGTCAACACTGACCCAGGCTGCCTCCATGACACCACACAGCGGACCTCGAAGCACCACGCCTCGGGCTTCCCCTGCCCAAAGGGACACTGCTCAGGCTGCCGCTACACGTGAAACCCCCCGAGCCTCCTCTCCCCACCGAATCACCCAAAGGGACACCTCCAGGGCCTCATCCACCCAACAGGACACCTCCAGGGCCTCATTTACACAGCGGAACACCCCCAGAGCTTCCTCTCCCTCACGAAGCACCCAACAGGATAACCTCAGAACCTCGTCCAACCAACAAAATAATCCTCAATATCCCTCTCCCCAAAGAGCCACCCAACAAGATAACCCTAGAACCTCTTCTACCCAGCAGGACAACCCCCAAACTTCTTTTCCTACTTGTACTCCCCAGTGGGACAACCCCAGGACACCCTGTGCCCGACAGGATGATCCCAGAGCCTCCTCTCCCAACAGAGCCACCCAACGAGATAACCCCAGGACATCCTGTGCCTAAAGGACAATCTCCATGAGCCTCTCCGCTGTGAGCTTCCTGCAACAGGACAACCAGAACATCTCTGTGCCCAGCATGGGACACCCCAGAGCCTTTCTCCCACACAATAGAGCCAGAAGAGACAACCCCAGAATATCCTGTGCCCAGCAGGACAATCCCAGAACTTCCTCTCCCAACAGAACCACCCAACGAGACAACCCCAGAACATCCTGTGTCCAGCGGGACGATCCTAGAACCTCCTCTCCCAACAGAACCACCAACGACAAATCCCAGAACACTTCCTGTGCCCAGCGGACAATCCTAGAACCTTCCCTTCTCCGAAGCAGAACTACCCGAGATAACCCTAGGAACATCTCATACTTCAGCGGACAATCTCTAGAACCTCCTCTTCCCAAATAGAACTACCTAACGTAAGACAATCCCCAGAACATTCCCATACCAGCGGGACAATCCTGTAGAGCCTCTTCTCCCCGGCCACAGAATTTACTCAGACAACCCCAGAACATCCTGTGTCCAGCGGGACAATCCCAGAGCCTCCTCTCCCAACAGAGCTTCCCAACAGGACAACCCCAGAACTTCTATTCAACAGAACATCCCCAGATCATCTTCTACCCAACAAGACAACCCTAAAACCTCTTGTACCAAATGGGATAACCTCAGACCCACTCATACACAGCGGGACCGCACACAATCCTTCTCCTTTCAACGAGACAACCCTGGAACCTCCTCATCTCAATGCTGCACCCAAAAGGAGAATCTGAGACCATCATCTTCCCACCGCTCCACTCAATGGAACAATCCCAGGAATTCGTCTCCACATCGTACTAACAAAGACATCCCCTGGGCCTCCTTTCCCCTCCGGCCAACTCAGAGTGATGGTCCCCGAACCTCTTCCCCATCTCGCTCCAAGCAAAATGAGGTTCCCTGGGCATCCATCGCCCTCCGGCCAACCCAAGGTGACAGGCCTCAGACATCCTCTCCCAGCAGGCCAGCCCAGCATGACCCACCCCAGTCCTCCTTTGGCCCCACCCAGTACAACTTGCCATCCCGGGTCACCTCTTCCTCCCCTAACCCAGGCCACCAGAGCACCTCCCGGACTTCCTCACCTGTGTACCCTGCTGCCTGTGGGGTTCCCTTGACCTATCCTGAGCCCTCCCAGCCTCCATGTGCTGTGTGCATTGGGCACCGGGATGCCCCTCGAGCCTCTTCGCCCCCTCGCTATTTGCAGCATGACCCCTTCCCCTTCTTCCCAGAGCCCCACGCCCCAGAGAGTGAATTGCCCCACCACGAGCCTCCCTATATACCACCTGCTGTGTGCATTGGACACCGAGATGCCCCCCAGGCATCCTCGCCCCCCCGCCACACCCAATTTGACCCCTTCCCCTTCCTCCCAGACACATCAGACGCCGAACATCGGTGTCAGTCCCTCCAACACGAGCCCCTTCAGCTCCCCGCACCTGTATGTATTGGGTACCGAGACGCACCCCGGGCCTCCTCCCCACCACGCCAGGCCCCAGAGCCTTCCCTCTTGTTCCAGGACCTCCCCAGGGCCAGCACAGAGAGCCTTGTCCCTTCCATGGACTCTCTGCACGAGGGCCCCCAAATCCCCACCCCTGTGTGCATTGGGCACCGGGATGCACCCTCCTTCTCATCCCCACCACGCCAGGCTCCTGAGCCATCCCTCTTCTTCCAGGACCCCCCTGGAACTAGTATGGAGAGCCTGGCCCCCTCCACTGACTCTCTGCATGGCTCCCTAGTGCTGATCCCCCAAGTGTGCATCGGGCACCGGGATGCACCCCGAGCCTCCTCCCCACCCCGCCACCCACCCAGTGATCTAGCGTTCTTGGCACCCTCACCTTCGCCGGGCAGCTCCAGGGGTTCCCGGGGCTCAGCACCTCCCGGGGAGACCAGGCACAACTTGGAGCGGGAGGAGTACACTGTGCTGGCTGACCTGCCCCCACCCAGGAGGCTGGCCCAGAGACAGCCAGGGACCCAAGCGCAGCACAGCAGCGGGGGCCGCACCCGCAGCCCTGGCCGCGCGGAGGTGGAGCGCCTCTTCGGGCAAGAGCGCAGGTGAGCCCAGGGGTGGGGTCAGCCAACTGGGCTGGGGAGGAGGCTCAGCAGCAGGACAGGTGGAAGTTTCTCAGGGTTAGGGTGCCAGGAGAGTGTTCAAATCCCCCTGGCTTGCCATTTGCTGGCTGTGTGACCTTGGGCAAATCACTCCATTTCTCTGTTTCTGCATATTAGGAGTTTTCTGCTTGTGTGTGTGTGTGTGGTTAAGTGATGTCATGCATGGCCCAGTGGTTAACAGCAAAGACTGCAGTCATGAGGGCTGAGTCCAAATCCTGGGTCAAAGTCACATTTCAACTCATGTGACCTGATATAGTGAGTTAACCTACCTGAGCCTCAATTTCCTCATCTGTAATGGAGGGGAACATGAGCCCATTCATTCAAATGAGGGTGAACTCTTTTTCTTTTTTCTTTTTTTTTTTTTGAGGCAGAGTTTTGCTCTTGTTGCCCAGGCTGGAGTGCAATGGTGCAATCTTGGCTCACTGCAACCTCCACCTCCCGGGTTCAAGCGAATCTCCTGCCTCAGCCTCCCGAGTAGCTGGGATTACAGGGGCCCGCTACCACACCTGGCTAATTTTTAAAATATTTTTAGTAGAGATGGGGTTTCGCCATATTGGCCAGGCTGGTCTCAAACTCCTGACCTCAAGTGATCCGCCTGCCTCGGCCTCACAAAGTGCTGGGATTACAGGAGTGAGCCACCGCACCCGGCCAAAATGAGGGTGAACTCTCAAACCCTTTGATTCAGACTCACGGGTTTTTTTTCTTCCGTGCATGAGGGAGAAGAAGAAAGTGCCCATTCTTTTTTTCCTGCCTTGGCAAAGAAAATTCATGGGTCCCTATGCATTTCAGAAAACTGTTATGTCAATTTAAAAATGTATGGCCAGGGCCAGGCATGGTGGCTCACGCCTGTAATCCCAGCACTTTGGGAGGCCAAGGCGGGCGGATCATGAGGTCAGGAGATTGAGACCATCTGGCTAACACGGTGAAACCTTGTCTCTACTAAAAATACAAAAAACACGGCTGCAGTCCCAGTGACTCAGGCGGCTGAGGCAGGAGAATGGCTTGAACCCGGGAGGTGGAGCTTGCAGGGAGCCAAGATCACACCACTGCACTCCAGTCTGGGCGACAGAGCGAGACTCCGTCTAAAAAAAAAAAAAAGTATGGCCAGAGTCACCCTATTTTAAGAAAGAAAGCTCACAGAATTACAGATTTTTAGCAGTCAAACATCCTGTAACAACTAAAGTCCAGGTGTCTTTTGAGTCTCCTTGGTCAGCAGCACTGGTCCCCGTAGAAGGGGAGCATTTCCTCCTAATCCGGCTGAGATTTTTCACCCCAGAAGTTCCAGCCCTCGAGTTTTCAAGGATCAGAGCTAGAATTCCATTAGTTAGGGTCAAGAGAACAGCAGCAACAAAAAGCAGTCTGGAAGTCTCAAAACTTTCTGTGTATCTAATTCAGTGAATTTTTAGTATATTTACCAAGTTGTCCAACCACTGCCACAATCTAACTTTTAGAACATTTTCATCACCCTAAAGGGTATGGAATCTTTTGTATCTAAAATTCCTCTTTGCTGCTCCTTGGGCAAGTTTTCTCCTGGATTTGAATCTGCACGAGAAACCTGATCAATCTTGGCTGGGTGCGGTGGCTCCCTCCTGTAATCCCAGCACCGGAGCTTGCAGTGAGCCGAGATCATGCCACTGCACTCCAGCCTGGGCAACACAGTGAGACTCCGTCTCAAAAAAAAAAAATTAGCTGAATGTAGTGGCACACGCCTGTAGTCCCAGCTACTCAGGAAGCTGAGACAGCAGTATCGCCTGAATTTGGGAGGTGGAGTTTGCAGTGAGCTGAGATTGTGCCATTGCACTCCAGCCTGGCAACAAGAGTGAAACTCCATCTCAAAAAAAAAAAAAAAAGAAACTTTATCTCTTGTTCTTCAAATTTCCTTTTCCAGTAAGCTTGATCATGTAATATCCAGATGACAACCATGTGGTCTCCAGTATTAGTATAATTCTTTCTTTGGCCTTAAAAACAAAAACAAAAACCCAGAGCAGTTTTAGGTTCACAGCAAAACTGAACAGAAACGGGAGAGTTCCATGCACAGCTTCTCCCACTACCAGTATCCTGTACTAGACACGTATGCTTGTTTCCAGCTCCTGGCCTCAAGGGATCCTCCTTTCTTGGCCTCTCAAAGGGCTGGTGAGCCACTGTACTGGGCAGTAGGGGATGCATTTGTTACAATCCGTGAACCTACACTGACAAATCACCCAAAGTTCACTGTTCACTCAAGTCTGTACAGCCTACAGACTTGAATGAATGTATAATGACAAGTATCCACCATTGTAACATCATGGAGTAGTTTCACCCTAAAAGTCTTCACTGTCTTTGACTTTTTTTTTTTTCTTTGGAGATGGATTCTTACTCTGTCACCCAGGCTGGAGTGCAGTGGCACAATCTTGGCTCATTGCAACCTCTGCCTCCCAGGTTCAAGCAATTCTCCTGCCTCAGCCTCCCGAGTAGCTGGGACTACAGGCACCCGCCACCATGCCCGGCTAATTTATTTGTATTTTTAGTAGCGACAGGGTTTCACCCTGTTGCCCAGGCTGGTCTTGAACTCCTGAGCTCAGGCAATCCGCCCACCTCGGCCTCCCAAAGTGCTGGGATTACAGGTGTGAGCCACCGCTCATGGCCTGACCTTTTGTTTTTGAGACGGGGTCTTGCTCTGTCACCCCGCAGGAGTGCAGTGGCATGATCATGGCTCACTGTGGCCTCAGACTGCCAGGCTCAAGGGATTCTCTCACCTCAGCCTCCCCAGTAGCTGGGACTACAGGCGTGCGCCACTGTGCCCAGCTAATTTTTCTATTTTTTGTAGAGATGGAGTCTCACTTTATTGGCCAGGTTGGTCTCAAACTCCTGGCCTTGAGCAATGCTCCCACCTTAGCCTCCCAAAGTGGCTTTGACCTTTTTATGATTACTATTTCTGGTCTAATGTCAATTTTCCTAACTTGTTTTAACTAATAACTCAGTAGGGACATTAAGGTCTTTAAGCCAAAGTTAATTAATTTTCTTTCCTTTTTTCCAGGATAATTTTAGAGAGATAAGGTGTTTATATTACTAATATAAATGAGAAATATGTTTACACTTTTATTAACCATTTGTTTTTACATGATCACTCCTGTACATTTAATTCTACTCTCTTTGAAATAGATTATTTACCTTTTAGGGAAGTTTTTATAATTTTACTGAGTAATTAAATTTTTTCCTCTTATCTGGCACCTCTTCCAAGTAGAAAACCATTCATCCTCTGAAGATGGAAATTTTTAAAACTATGTAGTGTGTGTGTAAGGGACAGACTGGAGTTTATGGGTGGGTGGCTGTAGGATTGAGCTTTTATTTTCTCTCATTTCCTCATCGATATGTATTTATTGAGCATCTACTCTGTCCAAGCATTGTCCCAAGTCTGGAAATTTTTTCTTAAAAGATTATCACATCAAAGCATTGGGAGTTTTGGCTTGATCTTATTTTTTTTTTCCTTAGATGCCTTTGGAATCTCTTAAAGTCATGTAAGCATTCTGTGGTCATTTGAATTTAAAACACAGACTTCATTGGATTTGCTAGACTTGATGGCTTTGCGCCTTTAATTCTCTCTGGAGGTCGAAGAGCCCATCTAAGCTTCCAAAGGAAACATGTTTCCTTTGTCATGCTTGGTGTGGTCACATCAACTCTGGGGAACAGGTGGCCCCGGGGAGACGCTGTTGCTTCAGCATCAGACAAACCGGGTCTCTGTTGGGGTCTCAGAATCTTCTTGAGTCCCTCGCTCTTTTCTCTCAATTCCACATGGGGGAAAAAAGGAAGGCAAGTTCTCAGCAGGAATGCTCATCAAGCAAGCTGGAGTTCGTATGGAAAATGCATCCATCCGGAAGAGAACACACAAGTGCCTTGCTTCCCTTCACCGGGTGTTTCCACTATTGTCCTCCCCCTCCTCCCCATTAGGGAGGAACGGCCCACGGGGTCATGTTTGGCCTCTTGCTTCATCGAGGCTCCTATACCCCAGTTCAGGGGAAAATTCAGTCTAAGGCCTTCAGCTCTCACAGAGTAAGGAAACGCACTCACCTCAAATTAGATTACAAATTGGCTGGGTGCAGTGGCTCACACCCGTAATGCCAACACTTTGGGAGGTCGAGGCAAGCGGATCACCTGAGGTCAGGAGTTTGAAATGAGACCAGCCTGGCTAACATGGTGAAACCCTGTCTCTACTAAAAATACAAAAATTAGCTGGGCATGGTGGTAGACACCTGTAATTCCAGCTGCTCGGGAGGCTGAGGCAGGAGAATCGCTTGAAACCGGAAGGCAGAGGTTGCAGTGAGCTGAGATTGCACCACGGCACTCCAGCCTGGGCCACAGAGCGAGACTCCATCTCAAAAAAAAAAAAATTACAAACAGCCTGCTCAGGGAGCCCCCAAGCTCAGAAACACTTCTTCCAGGGAACTTTGGCTCCTGTCTGAACCAGCTGCCAATAACTGCTAACAACTCAAATTACTGTGCTTTATGGCTCTGATTCTAATGACATTGGCAAAAGACATGAAACAACAAAAAACTTCAACCCCATACTTTTTTCTTTTTGAGACAGGATCTTGCTCTTTCGCCCAGTCTGGAATGCAGTGGCGTGACCATGGCTCACTGCAGCCTCAACCTCCCAGGCTGAAGCGATCCTCCCACTTCAGCCTCCCAAGTAGCTGGGACTATAGCCACGTATCACCATGCCTGGCTCATTAAAAAATTTTTTTTCCTAGAACAAGGTCTCATTCTGTTGCCAGGGCTTTCTTAAACTCCTTGGCTCAAGTGATCCTCTGACCTCAGCCTCCCCAAGTGCTGGAATTACAGCTATGTTGACATTTCACCCTGGCTTCCCAACTCCTCTATACTTTTTTTTTTTTTTTGAGACAGGGTTCTCACTCATGTCATAGGCTGGGAGTGCAGTGGTGTGTATCTCGTTTCTACTGGGTTCTGGGGTCAAGTAATCCTCCTGCCTCAGTTTTCCTGAGTGGGATTATGGCATGCTACCCAGCTTTTGGTGCCTTTGTATTTTAGTAGACTGTTTCTACTATATTGGACTCAGGCTGGTTCCCCGAACTCCTGACCTCAAGTGATCCACCCACCTCAGTCTCCCAAAGTGCTGGGATTAGAGGCATGAGCCACTGTGCCTGGGCTAATTTTTGTATTTTCAGAGACTGGGTTTCACTATGTTGTCCAGCCTGGTCTCGAACTCCTGAGTTCAAGCCATCTGCCTGCCTCAGCCTCCCAAAGTTCTGGGATTACAGTCATGACCCACTGCGCTCTGTCCAATCCCATACTTTTGAAGGTGGTGTTCCAGCATGGTTCCTCAGGCACAGGCCCACCGCAGAGAGCAGGTCCTACGGAGGCCTGAGCAGAGGTTCCTCTTACTTCCCTTTGCTGCCTTACTCTGGGCCCACCACAGGGTGGCCTTTTTCAGGCTTCTCTTCCTGGTTCGGTTCATCCACCAAAGATACAGCTCCATTTGCTAACTGAGACCCAACCAAAATAAACAGTCACTGAGCACTTGGGTCTTTTGTTGTGACCCCTTAGGTAGAGGAAGAGAGAGATAAGCCTAGGTTGTTTGGTGTTTCTACTTGTCGATAGAGATACCACGTTAAACATTAACAGCCATGCCTCCCAGTTAGTAAGCAAGACAACTAATTGGAACTAGACTTTTTACTAACAAGCTAGAGATGATCTTCATTGGATGCGGCAACAACGCCTGAAGTCCAGTGTCTTAGAAATGACATTTGCCCAGGGCCAGGCATGGTGGCTCATGCCTGTAATCCCGGCTACTTGGGAGGTTAAGACAGAGAATCCCTTGAGACCGGGAGACGGAAGTTGCAGTGAGCTGAGACTGCGCCACTGCACTCTAGCAGCCTGGGATGACAGAGGGACTCATCTCAAAAAAAAAAAAAAATGACATTTGCTTGGACAGTTCATGTTGGCCTCTCTGGAGTAGTCGGGAAGGATGTTTCTTTCTTCCGATCTTGCTCAGAGCTCTTGCCAACAGCTAGGATGGCCTGGCGTTTTCAAGGCTAAGTGCTGGGATTCTGTTAGTTAACGGTGATGGGAGGGAAAAAGGAAAAGAAATCAACGTTTTTTTTTTTTTTGAGATGGAGTCTTGCTCTGTCACCCAGGCTGGAGAGCAGTGGCACGATCTTGGCTCACTGCAAGCTCTGCCTCCCGAGTTCACACCATTCTCCTGCTGAATTCAGCCTCCCGAGTAGCTGGGACTACAAGTGCCTGCCACCATGCCTGGCTAATGTTTTTGTATTTTTAGTAGAGATGGGGTTTCACTGTGTTAGCCAGGATGGTCTCGATCTCCTGACCTTGTGATCCACCTGCCTCGGCCTCCAAAGTGCTGGGATTACAGGCTTGAGCCACCGCGCCCAGCCTCAAGAAATCCAAAATTTACAATATGGACAGGAAAAGGGCAGAAAGAATGGAACACGGGGGCACACAGCAGTCTGGCTCTGTCGTCCCACCTCATGGGCTGTGTGAGATGGAACAAGATCATGATACAAGCGCTTGGCCCCTGGAACGTAAGAAGCGCTCAATAAATGCTTTGCCATTATGATTATGTGTGCCGGGTGCCTGGTACACAGTAGGTGCTCAATAAATCTTAATTCCTGCAAAGACCAGTCTAACCTGTGTCTGGGGGTGGCTGGTGGGCTGCTGGTGGGGTGGTGGTTAGTCACAGGTAGTACTGGATGAGATAGAAGATAGCCATGGTCAGGGCCAGATCCCCCTCCCCACCCAAACACCTCTACTCCCCATTTTTCTTGTCATTTTCTCAAGAGCCTCATGAGGCAGAATAGAGCAGTGTTAACCATCCCCATTTTTCAGAAGGGGAAACTGAGGCCCTGAGAGTCACCCTTACTTAGGGCCCTTCAACCAGCTTGCAGTGGATCCCTGGCTCTCCCACATCTCCTTCTGTTGGAGGTGGGAGCAGAGGGGCTGGGGTGCTGGGAGTGGGACAGTCCCTCAGAGGAGTGGCTGCATTTGCTCATAGGAAGTCCGAGGCAGCGGGGGCCTTCCAGGCCCAGGACGAGGGACGGTCACAGCGGCCCAGCCAAGGCCAGAGCCAACTTCTCCGAAGACAGTCCAGCCCTGCCCCCAGCAGGCAGGTGAGCACTGCCAGCTGTCTGGGGCCCCACACCCCAAGGGGCGGCCACTGCCTCTTCCCTCCTGCTAGAAGCCAGGCAGGGAGCTTGGACAGGAAGGTCCTCTATGAAAGGGTCGGAGTCCAATCATGGGTCTCCAGCTCTCCCCTCTCCCCAAGGGCCAGAAGCTCTTGGCAAATTGCATAAGACCGCCCGGGCGCGGTGGCTCAAGCCTGTAATCCCAGCACTTTGGGAGGCCGAGAGACGGGCGATCACGCAGGTCAGGAGTTCGAGACTATCCTGAGCACACGTGGAAACTCCCTCGCTCTACTAAAAAATACAAAACTAGCCGGCTAGGTGGCGGGCGCTTGGTTGGGCGCTGGGAGGCTGAGGCAGGAGAATATGAAAACCCGGGAGGCGGAGCCAGAAAGTGGCTGATCTCGGCCACTGCACTTCCCACCTCATGACACAGTGGACTCTGTTCAAAAAAAAAAAAAAAAATTGCATAAGACCTCACATTAGTCCTTGGAAGACAGCCCCTGTCCCATGCTATCCCCTTCCTTTACTAAGTACTGCTTTTTTTTTTTTTTTTTTGAGATGGAGTCTTGCTCTGTCTCCCAGGCTGGAGTGCAGTGGGACAATATTGGATCACTGCAACCTCCACCTCCCAGGTTCAAGAGATTCTCCTACCTCAGCCTCCCGAGTAGCTGGGATTACAAGGGCGTGCCACCACACCCAGCTAATTTTTGTACTTTTAGTAGAGACAGGGTTTCACCATGTTGGCCAGGCTGGTCACTCCTGACCTCAGGTGATCCGCCCACCTCGGCCTCCCAAGGTGCTGGGATTATAGGCGTGAGCCACCGTACCTGGCCAATACTGCTGCCAATACTGCTGTCTTGAGCAGATTTCAGGGAAAGCTTTGATGCATGAATCTGGCTAATGGCCCTCCCTCTCTTTCAGGGTGATTTGTATCTTTAACAAAACCCAGAGGGCCAGGCCCACTGCAGTGGAATGGGGTATTGGTGGTGGAGGTTCTGGCACCTGATAGCCCAAGTTGGAATCAGTATCTTTGAGAGGGGTGAGAAGCCAAGAATGGGAGCAGGTCTTTGCAGATCTTTTTCTGGAACTGAGGAAAGCGGGTGAAAGGGAAGAGCTGACCCCCGACGGGGGAGGAGGGCAGGGACCCTGTGTGCTTTTTGGCCTGCTTTCATCCAGGCTGCTGTGTGAGCACAGCCTTGCCTTTCTGGGGGCCTGACTAAGAAAGGCAGAGCCGGCAGCCAGGTCCCCAGAGAGAGAGCCTCACCCACCTCCCTACCTCATCCCCAGGTGACCAAGCGCCCTGCCAAACAGGCAGAACTGACCTGGCGGAGCCAAGCAGAGCCCCCTCATTCTCGGAGTCCTGAGAAGAGACCTGAGGGAGATCGGCAGCTCCAGGGGTCCCCGTCGCCTCCCAGGACATCAGCCAGGACCCCTGAGAGGGAGCTGCAGACACAGAGACCTCTGGAGAGTGGCCAAGCAGGCCCAAGACAGCCTCTGGGGGCATGGCAGAGTCAGGAGGAAGCGCCAGGGTCCCAGGGCCCTCACAGACACCTGGAGAGGAGCTGGAGCAGCCAGGAGGGAGGCCTGGGGGCAGCCAAAGCCTTGGAGGGAGCATGGGGGGGCCCTCCTGGGGAGTACAGGGAGAGCTGGGGACAGCCAGAGGCCTGGGAGGAGGCGGCCACCCATGAGCCCCCCAGAGAACTAGGGAAGAGAAGCCCACTCACAAGCCCCCCTGAGAACTGGGGAGGCCCCACAGAGTCCTCACAATCCAGGCGCCCTGGGACACCCACTACTGTGGGCTGGGGGGCAGAGGGAGCATGTCCATACTCGCATGGCCCTGAGAGGCGACCCGAGCTTGACTGGAGGGACCTGCTTGGTCTTCTCCGGGCACCAGGAGAGGGGGCCTGGGCCCGTCTCCCCAGGCTGGACTGGGAGGGCCTCTTGGAGCTCCTGCAGGCCAGGCTGCCCCGCAAGGACCCAGCTGGACACAGGGATGACCTGGCCAGGGCTTCAGGGCCAGAGATGGGTCCCCCAGGCACAAAGGATGTCCCCGAGCAGGAGTCACACAGTCAGCCAGAAGGCTGGGCCGAGGCCACCCCAGTCAACGGACACAGCCCCGCACCGCGGCCCCAGAGCCCGGCCCAGCCGCCCAGCCCTGCCTGCACCTCCACCCAGTGGCCAAAGACCAAAGTGACAAGAGGACCAGCGACCGTAACTCTGGCAGGCCTAGAGCAGACGGGCCCCCTGGGGAGCAGGAGCACTGCAGAGGGCCCCAGTTTGCCAGAGCTGCAGGTAAGGAGGTTCCCCCCTCCCAAGGGTAGCCAGGAAGTCAGCCCCCCACAGCCAAGTCTCCTTGGAAAAGCCTCCCCTTTGAGTAGCCTCAGCTCCTGCATCCCCCTCCAGGCTCAGACCTCAGCCTCCCTGCTGACCACAACCCATCCTGACCACCAAACTGGCCCAACACTGATGATGAGCAACACCGTTTTAAGTGTTTATGGGCCAAGCCCTGATCTGAATGTTTGACGTATACTTTTACCATTTAGTCTCCTTAGCAACCAAGTGAGAAATACACTATTTATTTACAGATAAGGAAACTGACGCGCAGGGTGAAGCCACTTGCTGGTGGGGCATGGGCGAAACCCAAATCCGCTCAGTGCAGACCACACTGAGGCCTCAAGCAAGATGCTCTGGCCAGGGCCTGCTCCCCTCCTGGCTCCACCATACCTGGTTTATGTTGTGTCTGGTGGCACACACCTGACCCCACCTGGGACTATAGCCAGTGTGGTCATGCCCCTTCCCCTGGTGATACCCAGGTTCCTGAGTCCAGGACAGCCTCGCTTACCCTCTCTGGCCCCTACAGCTCCTCTCAGACACAGAGAAGGGGGTGCATCAATGCTCACTGGGTTCAGCTAGCTGCCAAAACAGGCTGCTTAAATGAGGCTCGTGTGCAAAGTGGGCCCAGCGCCGGGCACACAGTAGGTGCTCACCCTTCCCCTGCTTCAGTGGTACTTTGGTGCTGCCTTGAAGCCCAGAACATTCTTCATCTGAAGATGGTGGGCAGGGAGGGTCCTGGAGGCCAGAGTCCTGCACCCTGGCGATAGCTCATTCGGAGGACGGCATGTGGTTTTGAACACTAGCCTCTCTCCCTCTGTAAGATGGACCAATCACTTCTCTGACGGGCAGCACTGGGGTGCCGTGGGGGTTCCTGCTTGTTTCTCTAAAGCCTCCTCATCTCGCTGCAAAGTCCGCTGCCACCTCCCCCAGGATGAGCAGGACTTCCAGGCATCAGGGTGCACCCCGTGCTGGGCCCCAGGACCTTGACATATGTGCCTCAGGTGGATAGAAGGCAGTTGCCACTTGACAGATGAGGAAACTGAGGCTCAGACTCCTTAGGCATTTGCTGGGGGTCACACATGCATAGGTTGTGAGAAATGAGATCAAAGCATCCACTCCAAAGTTTGTGCTTTGCTTTGTTTTTTTTTTTTTTGAGACGGAGTCTCGCTCTGTCGCCCAAGCTGGAGTGCAGTGGCCAGATCTCAGCTCACTGCAAGCTCCGCCTCCCGGGTTTATGCCATTCTCCTGCCTTAGTCTCCCGAGTAGCTGGGACTACAGGTGCCCGCCACCTCGCCCGGCTAGTTTTTTTGTACTTTTTATTAGAGACGGGGTTTCACCGTGTTAGCCAGGATGGTCTCGGCCTCCCAAAGTGCTGGGATTACAGGCTTGGGCCCTATTATTTTTTTTGAGACAGAGTTTCACTCTTGTTGCCCAGGCTGGAGTGCAATCGCGCAATCTTGGCTCACTGCAACCTCCGCCCCCTGGGTTCAAGCTATTCTCCTGCCTCAGCCTCCTGAATAGTTGGGATTACAGGCATGTGCCACCATGCCCGGCTAATTTTGTGTTTTTAGTAGAGATGGGGTTTCTCCATGTTGGTCAGGCTGGTTTTGAACTCCCGACTTCAGGTGATCTGCCTACCTTGGCCTCCCAAAGTGCTGGGATTACAGGTGTGAGCCACCACACCTGGCCTAAATTTGTACTTTTAGCCACCAGGTCACAAAGCTCCTGAGCCCATGGGAGGACTGGAGAATCCTCTCCCCTGTATTTCTGTGGCTTTGATGAGTTGACCCTCTGATCAACTCAATGCATGAACATCAGAGAAATAGGGATAAGTCAGCTCGTCCTGCCCTCAGGTTGCTGTCAGGCTTGTTGGGAAGGCACACAGACCACAGGCAGCTCAAGGAGGACACGGTGCTGTGTCCCGGGGCATGCTGGTGCTGTAGGCCGGCCAGGTCAAGAAGGAAGTGGGGACCCAGTTAGAAAGATTCTTCAGTTTCATGGTGAAGCTCAGGGTTCTCAGGAGGCTGGGAGATGGTGGCTGGGAAGGGATGGGAGCACTATGTGCTGAAAGGCATTTCACAGATGACAAAACGAGGAGCCACCAGGTCCTGCCGGGGCTCCAGCTGCTCCTCTCTATGAAAATCCTTGGCTTGGCACGGCCAGGCGCGGTGGCTCACGCCTGTAATCCCAGCACTTTGGGAGGCCAAGACGGGCGGATCATGAGGTCAGGAGATCGACACCAGCCTGGCTAACACGGTGAAACCCCATCTCCACTAAAAATACAAAAAATTAGCCAGGTATGGTGGCGGGTGCCTGTAATCCCAGCTACTAGGGAAGCTGAGATAGGAAAATGGTGTGAACCCAGGAGGTGGAGGTTGCAGTGAGCCGAGATCTCTCGCCACTGCACTCCAGCCTGGGTGACAGAGCCAGACTCCATCTCAAAAAAAAAAAAGAAAGAAAGAAAAAGAAAATCCTTGGCATGGCACTCAAGGCTGGTTTCCCTTCCTTCCACTCCGGATTTGACTCATTGGTGCTGAGCTGGCTGCAGGGCCTGTGAAGATATATCCCTGCCTTTGCACGTCCTCTTCCCTTCCCTCTTCAGCCACCAAACGCCTGTTCATTGTTCAAGTCTTAGGTCAGACGCCCTGCCCTGAGACGCCTTCCCTGAACAGTCACTCCTAGCGATGGTTCCCTTCTGGGCTTGGCAGTTTTGCTTCCATATGTCCATGCAACATCCATCTAATGGGGCTGTAATTTCCCCAAAAGCTCCACAGAAGCAGGATCTCTGCCTGCTTTATCTCTGTAACTCTGGCTGTGGCCCAGGGCCTGACATAAAGGAGGGGGCAGCTCAGTGGATGCATGCAAGATGGAGGACAGAGGGGTTAGTGGGTGGATAACGGATGAATGGAGGGTGAATGTGGGAATGGGTGATGGATCAATGATGCATGTTGAATGAATGATAAATAGACGCCTGTTGGATGTGTGTGTTTCCGTCTACAGAGTCTTTTCAGAGTATTTCACGTTAGGTTAGAGATTTCACATATAAATACATATCTCCAGCCAGGTGCGGTGGCTCAAGCCTGTAATCCCAGCACTTTGCGAGGCTGAGACGGGTGGGTCACGAGGTCAGGAGATCGAGACCATCCTGGCTAACACGGTGAAACCCCGTCTCTACTAAAAAAGAAATACAAAAAAACTAGCCAGGCGAGGTGGCGGGCGCATGTAGTCCCAGCTACTCGGGAGGCTGAGGCAGAATGGCGTAAACCCAGGAGGCGGAGCTTGCAGTGAGCTGAGATCTGGCCACTGCACTCCAGCCTGGGCAACAGAGCGAGACTCCATCTCAAAAAAAAAAAAACCAAAAAACAAAAAACATATCTCCAGTGTTTCTTGAAATATCAAAAGATGTGGAAACTCTGGGCCCGTCTTCCCACGGCAACAGCTGTCTGGATGGGTGATGATGGACAGATGAATATATGGTGGTGGTGGATATATGATGGATGTTGCTTAGGTAACGGATGGATGAATGCTGGGTGGAATATGGATGGATGTGGCATGGATGGATGAATGTCACACGATAGATGGTGGACAGATGATGGAGATATGGATAGATGGATGATGGATGGAGAGAGGGATACATAGGTATTGGGTAAATGGATACATGATGGATCAATGGAGAGTAGATACATGAATGGGTGATAGACAATGGATGCTGGATACATGAGAGGGTGAGTCATGTGGGATAGACACTGGATGGTTAGATGGATACATGGATCTACTGATGCTGGACGTTAGATGGGTGTTGCATGGACAGATGATAGAATGGATGGATGAGGTGGACAGATGCATGCACCCTGGAGAATAAGTTAGGCTAAGCTGTGTTCTTTTTTTAATCTCCAGTTCCAACCAGAGGAGCCTGAGGAGTCAGAACCAAGCAGAGGCCAAGACCCCCTGACTGACCAGAAGCAGGCAGACTCGGTAGTTGGGTCATGGGCATGGGTACACATGGTGGGGAAGGGAAGGGGAAGCTTCATTCCTCAGAAGAGCCCTGGAATCATCCAGACCAAAGTTGGCTTTCCCATGGGGTCATCTGTGTGCATGGTGGGGCCTTGAAGGAGCTCTGCAGGAGCCACCTTCTGGCATGGGGACCTGGGTAGGTGGGCGGTCCTGGGGTCAGAACCCTAGGCCGTGCTTCTCATTTGCTGGGCCTGAAAAGGTCAATGTCTTTCCCTGGGCAAATGACGGTTTGGCCCCAGTGGTCTCTGAGGGAAGAGATCCTTCCGGTTTGAGACGGCCAAGCCAGGTCGAAAGAGCAGGGCTTCTAGGAGCATGAGTCAGAGAGCTGAGGATGTGCCCACAGTCAGCCGGGCCTGGAGGGTCTCCAGGGTCCTGGAGGCGGGAGAGATATATGCGGGGGTGGGACCCACAGATGCTGCTCTGAGGCCTGGCTGCAGCTGGTGAACACAGCTCTGCCTGCCCCTCCCCGTGACCTGCCAAACAGACTGTTCTCGTCACCCTCAGCCTTCAGAGAGGTGAGATCAGAGTTGAGGTCCATGGGGCAGTAGGAGGTGGGGGAGGAGGAGACAGACTGTTTGGGGCTGTGTTTTCTGGTCCTGCTCTTCCCCCTGCTGCCTCCTGAAGAGCCAGGTGTGGCAGGGAGTATCCGTCAGGCAGCCTGGAGCCCCTAAATTGGGCCCTGCCGTGAGTCAAAGCCGGGGGAATTTTGCCCAAACCCTCACTGTGCAGATGAGGAAATGGAGGCAGGGGAGTCGTCCCAGGCTACACAGTCAGTGGCTAGCTGTACTGGGACTAGAACCCAGCCCAGGAACCACCCAGCGCTCTCTCTGCACCTCCACCTGCCCCCACCCAGGCTGCCCCCGTCCCTGCCCTGATTTCTTGCGTGGCTTTGAACGGCAGTGCTGTAATTTTGAGGGGTCCAGTATTCCCATCTGTGGAATGGGAGGGGACAGGGGATGCTGGTCGCTAAAGGTGCTGCCAGCCCTCCCAGGGGCTCCGACAACTTTGCTCTTCCTCTTTCTGGGCTATTTCTTCATACTTCCTGGAGCCAGAGTAGTGAACGGGGAGCAATGCAGGGGTGCCCCTCTAGTCTCCATGAAACGGGCCTGGCACATCAACGTGGAAAATATCTCAACCTACCCCCACCCCTAGGCAGCCTTGACTGGTCAGAACTGATAACCACCTCATTCATGCATCATTCACATGCACTCAGTGAGCACCTTCTGTATACCCGGGTGTGGGTCACAGGTGAGTTGGAGCACCATCAAGGAGTTCAGTCAAGTGAGACAGTTGCATGCCTGTGGTCAGGGCTGTGATGGGAGATGTGGTAGCAGAGTCGGGGGCACCCCCACCCCCAAAGCCCTCTTGGACCTGTGCTTTGATGCTTCAAGTTCCGCTTCCAGACAGTGTGCAGATTCCAGAGCAAGGACACCTGGGCCCTCTCCTACCTTCCCAGTAACCTGCTATGTGTGACTTTGACAAGTGCCTCTGCTTCACTGGGGCCTTGGTTTCCCCAACGAGGATGACTCCAAAGAGGGAGCATTTAGGGGCTCTGCTGGGCGTGTCTGTAGAAGTCCACAACTCATTCCTTTTGCTTAAGCTGGAGTCACAAACCTAACGCCCTGAAGGCCAGGCAGGTAACAACAGTGAGAAGTGGGGGGACCGAGGGCACTCGTGTGACTCCTCGGTTCCAGATAGCTGTTGCCATGGGGAAGACGGGCCCAGAGTTTCCACATCTTTCGATATTTCAAGAAACACTGGAGATATGTATTTATATGTGAGATCTCTAACCTAATGTGAAATACTCTGAAAAGGCTCTGTGGGTGGAAACACACCTGTGGTCTGTGCCCCTCCAGCTGGCGCCCGTGGTTTGACTTTAGGGCAATGACGCACACACCTTCAAGGGTGCTGAGCCCTGGGAGCCGCTCAGTCAAACACGACGTAGTGAGAACAAGTTAACCGGCTCTTGTCTCGGCAGTTCTGGGAGGAGAGAAAGATGGGAACCCTGGGGCTCCGTGGAGGGGGGCACCACAAAATGGGCAGGGGAGGCTGTAGCCAGGGGTGCCTCCATCCCACCAAAGGGACCTGGGGCCAACACTGGACCCTGTTTGACAGGCAGACAAGAGGCCAGCAGAGGGCAAGGCTGGGAGCCCGCTCAAGGGCCGACTGGTGACCTCATGGCGGATGCCCGGGGACCGGCCCACGCTGTTCAATCCGTTCCTGCTGTCTCTGGGGGTCCTCAGGTGGCAAAGGGTAGGCTGGCTCCAGTGGGGGCTGGAGGGGTGAGGGTGGACAGACATGGGGAGGGGAGGGAGGAGGGGGTTGTTAAGCAAAGGAGAGAGAGTGGGGGCTGAGGAGGAGGCAGCTGGGGCCCTCGCATGACAGGAGAGGTGGGAGGAGAGTTCTTAAACTCACCCTGGTCTCAGCAAGCGAGTGGATTTTCCACTTCCGGGGCAGGCTTGGGGGCTGCTTTCAGCTTTTGGAGTGAGGGGTGATGGAATAATCTACACAGCTGAAAGCTTCCAGTCAGCAACCTCCTCTCGCCAGCCCTGGGCCAAGGGGGAGCCAGGTATGGGGGAAGGGTAGAGCAGGCTTACAAGTGGCTCTGGGATTGCAAAGTGTGTCTCAGACCTGGGCCTGAGCCAGTTTCACAAACATCTGGCGTTACGTAACCCATCCCCTGCCCAGAGAGGTCTGGAAACACTCAAGCCTCTGGCTAGGTTTTCCATAAGGGCAGGGAGCTGAGACCCACTCCCTCCCACCCCCTTCACAGCAGGACAGAAGGGGCCTGGCCATCTCCAGCAGCCACAGGCTGGCTCATGGGGTCTCTTCTCTTGGTGAGAGGCTGACGCTCTTACTCACCGCTGTTGGCGCTGCGTCCAGCACTAGGCTGGGCACTTCAGAGACAGTGTGCCCATTTTACAGATGAAGGGACTGAGGCCCAGGGAGGTGAGCTGATTTGCCTGAGGTCGCACAGCTTGGGGTATAAAGGAGCTGATTTTCCTCATTCTCAGATGAGAGAAGGGTTGCAGCCAAATTCACTGAGCCTCGGTTGCCACATCTGTCTATTAGGAAAAAGTCTGTGGAGACTTAAGGCTGCAGAGAGGGCTCAGGGAGATCAGGATGCACGGAGGTTGCCGGGCTACTGTTAAAACACGAACTTTCCCATCCATTTCAGAATTTCCTTTTTTTTTTTTTTTTTTTTTTTTTTTAAATTAAGAGGGAGTCTAGCTTGATCGCCCAGGCTGGAGTGCAGTGGCGCCATCTCAACTCACTGCAACCTCTGCCTCCCAGGTTCAAGTGATTCTCCTGCCTCAGCCTCCAGAGCAGCTGGAATTATAGGTGCGTGCCACTGCACCCGGCTAATTTTTTGTATTTTTAGTACAGACGGGGTTTCACCATGTCGGCCAGGCCGGTCTTGAACTCCCGACCTCACGTAATCTGCCCACCTCAACCTCCCAAAGTGCTAGGATTATTGATGTGAGCCACCACGCCAGGTCTTTTTTTTTTTAAATTAAGATGGAGTCTGGTTCTATCTCCCAGACTGGAGTGCAGTGGCACCATCTCGGCTCACTGCAACCTCCACCTCCCGGGTTCAAGCGATTCTCCCATCTCAGCCTCCTGAGTATGTGGTATTACAGGTGTGCGCCACCACACCTGGCTAATTTTTGTATTTTTAGTAGAGACAGGGTTTCACCACGTTAGCCAGGCTAGTTTCTAACTCCTGACTTCAAGTGATCCGCCCACCCTGGCCTCCCAAAGTGCTGGGATTACAGGCATGAGGCACCCCACCGAGCCCAGAATTTCCTTTCGCTGCTCTTTGGGTGAGCAGGCAAGCACGGTTATCTGAGTAGTGTGTTGCCTCTAAGCCATGGGCAGGAATTACCTTGTCAAACTAACTAAAGGTCACCAACACTCAGCACATCTGGCAGGAGGGGGCAGGTAAGTCCTTGGTAGAGCGAAGGAGGAGCGAAGTGGGGAAAGCAGTCTGGGGTAACGATGCTGGTGATATTAACCAGCACTTATTGTGCGCCTACTACATGCCCAGCTCTGTGTTCACTGCGTGGCTCACCTAATTGCGTTTCATCCGCACTCCCAGGCACAGTTAGACTCGTACTGTCCATTTTACAGATGACGAAGTGACGCTCAGAGAGGGAGGGTCACTTGCTCCAGGTCACACAGGGAGCAAGGGGCAGAACAGAACTGAGATTCAAATCCTGCTCTGGCTGACCTCAGAGCCCAGTGCTTCTAACATGCCCCCTAAACCACTGCCTTCACATCCTGATCTCTCTGAGCCCTCCTGCGGCTCTGGGAGTCCCCATAGATTTTCGCCATTAGAAAGATGCGGCAACTGAGGCTTGGTGAGTTTGGCTACAGTGGTTCTCTCATGTGGGAGTGAGGGAAACGAGGAGCAAGGGATGGAACTGCCAGTGGGGCCTCCCAGTTACACAGAGCAGATTTACACTTCTCTTGGGCTGAAGCAGTGAAATTAGCCCAAGGCCGAGAGCCAGAAAGCCTGGCGTCGATTCTGGCTTGGCCCCTAACTTGTGTGCCCTGCTCTGAGCCTTACCTCATTATTCTCAGTAGAGTAACAGTTTGAGACCGGATAAACTCAAAGTTCGGTAGCTCTGGTCTTTGCCAGTTTAATAACTCACTCCTGGGTCCCTGAGGCTGTGCCGTCTCTGACCTGCCAGGATGAGTTGTGGTTCCTTCATCAGTGTATTCATTCATTCGACCCGTGCTTATGGAGGATGTACTGTGGGCCTAGGCCCTACGCTGGCTTCCAAGATGTAGACAAAAAACATTCCAGCCTTGGCCACTGGAGCACAATTAGGTGAGGACACTGACATGTAACTGATGAGAACAGTGTGGTCATCACTTTAGTGGGGAAATGTACGGATGTAGGGAGCACTGGGCCAGCAGTTCCTAAGTCTGCTGGGGACACTTTGGCTTCCTTTGGCCTGAGACTTGAAGGAAGAAATTTTCCAGGCCAACAAGCATTGGGAGGGGGAAGGAGGGAGGGGGAAGGGGAGAAATAAAGAGAGAGAGAATCAGTGTGTGTGTGTTGGGGTATAGAAGACAGGAAGAGAAGCGTTCCAGGCACAGCAGAGAACATTTGCAGTCAGGGGGCAGAAGGACCTGTCTTATTCTGGGAATTCCTAAATTCCTAGCAGTCTAGTGTTGTGTATCTTTTTTTTTTTTCTGAGATGGAGTCTCGCTCTGTCGCCTAGGCTGGAGAGCAGTGGCGTGATCTCCCCTCACTGCAACCTCCGCCTCCCAGGTTCCAGCGATTCTCCTGCCTCAGCCTCCGGAGTAGCTGGGATCACAGCCACATGCCACCACGCCCGGCTAATTTTTTGTATTTTTACTAGAGATGGGGTTTCACCATGTTGGCCAGACTAGTCGAACTCCTAACCTCAGGTGATCCACCCTCCTCGGCCTCCCAAAGTGCTGAGACTACAGGCATAAGCCACAGTGCCTGGCCTCCAGTGTTGTGTATCTCTTTGGTTATTTATTGTATTTTGCAAAATTGACCAAAGTATGTGTCTCTCCAGCCTGTCGAATGTGAATCTGGAAGGCCAGGATGACAGGCAGGAGTCAGGTTGTGATGGTTCCTGTCTGCCTAGAACAGGAATGTAGCACTGATCTGTCAGCAGTGGTGATGTGTGGAAGAACTTTGAGCAGGGAAGTGGTCTGGTCACTGTGTTGAGGGTACTGGGGGGAGTCACAGCGGCCAGAAAAGCCTGGAGGAGGCTGGTGCTGTTAGGTGCTCAGGGCACTGGGCCAGGACCCTGGTGGTAGGTGAGGTCTCCTGCATGTTCATTCATTCTCCCAAGGACTGACTGCCTGAGTGAGGTGCAAGGGTAGGGGAGGAAAACTCAGCCCGGGGTGCTAGAAGGCCAGTTTCTAGAGTTAGATGGACTTACCCTTGGCCTCATTCCTCATGGTAGAGAGACTCCTGGCAGCAAATGCTGGTAAAGAACTTCAGCTCCCTGGGCCTCCATTTCTTTATCTGCAAAATGGGAATAGTAATTATAAAAGCAATAACTTTTTTTTTTTTTTTTGAGACGGAGTCTCACTCTGTCTCCCAAGGTGGAGTGCAGTGGCACAATCTCTGCCCACTGCAACCTCTGCCTCCTGGGTTCAAGCGATTCTCCCGCCTCAGCCTCTCACATAGCTGCATTACAGGCACCTGACACCACGTCCGGCTAATTTTTGTATTTTTAGTAGAGATGGGGTTTCACCATGTTGGCCAGGCTGCTCTTGAACTCCTGATCTCAAGTGATCCACTCACCTTAGCCTCCCAAAGTGTTGGGATTACAGGTGTGAACCACCCCGCCTGGCAAGAGCAATAATTTTTGAACCCCAAATCGAGATGGCAGAATAACTGAAATGGCAATTATTCCAAGCTTCCCTGCCTAAGGATAGCTAATGAGGGATAAAGAGGTTGTCCTAGGTGCCTTACTTGAATTAACACTTAATCCTTCCAGCAACCTCATGAGGTAACAGCATTACCCCATTTTACAGAGTGAAATTGGGCACCGAGAGGTACCTGCTTAAGATAACACTAGGTTGTAATCACCGTGCCACACGAGCTTCCTAGTGCATTGAGCAACCAATTCCACCACGGTCCCTCCCTACCTGCAGGAAAAGAGCATCTAACAAACGGCCCAGGGTTCTGGGAACCTGAGCGACGGGTGCTCGCCCACACCTGAAAAACCCAAAACCAAAAAAGGCCCATTTGTGAGGAGTGGGTATTGGGAAAGACCCTGCCATCCAAGAACTCACTTTGTGTCCAGCTTACTCGCTAGGAATTCCGCCTCTTCCTGTGCGACCTCGGGCAAATCGGCTCACCCCTCTGAGCCTCCGTTTTCTCATTAGCAAAATGAGACCTCCCTCCCAAGTCTGTGGTGAGGACGAAAATCGACTCTTGGCGAGTGGGACCCGCTGAGTAGTTAGTACAGGGTGCTTTGCCCCGAGCCCCGCCAAATCTAGGCGCCGAGCTCTAGCGGACCCATCGCTCCGAGGCCGGGGTGGGAAGCGCAGTCTGGGCGAGGCGTGCCACGCCCGGCCGCCCGCATCCTCCGCCCCCGCGCCATGGCCGGACGGAGTCACCTGCACGCTGGGCCCTTCCTTCCTCCCAGAGCGCCCGCGGCCCGGGCCCGCCCGCCCTCCGGCCGCCACCGCCCTCCCCTCCCTGCGGCCCCATCCGCCCGCCCCGCGGTCCCGCCGCCCTAGCGCGACCGTCCCGTCGCGGCAGGTCCCGCCCCCGGCCCGGCCCGCGCTCCCATTGGCCCGCCGCGGCCCCCGCCGCTGTTTGTCTCGGCTTCCCCGCCACCCATTGGACCGCTCGGGTCCTCCCAGGAAGTTTGAAAAAAAAAAAAAAAAAGTTTTATGGGCGGATGGAAGGGGCCGGGACCGCGCCGGGGAAGGGAAGGGCCGGAGGCGCGGCGGCGGGCGGCCGAGAGGGGCGGCGGCGGCGGGGTCCCCGCGCCGCGGAGCCCGGCCCGAAAGCCGCGTCCACCTTCCTGCCTCCTGCTCCCGCCGCCCTGGGGCGCCGCCATGACGGTGAGTGCCCCCGTCAGCCGCCCGCGCCCCAGGCCGGGAGGAGGGCGACGACCCCAGGTAGAGCCCAGCCTTTCCCCTCCGGGGCAGCCCCCTCCTCATTTCCCGGAGGCTAGAGGAGGGCTGGGCCGGAAGATGGGGCCACCTCTGATGCGCCGGTCGGCCAGACCGGCCTCACCCTTCCCGTAGGCTCCTCCTCGCCTTCCCTCGCCCACTCAACCCCAGAAGCCCAGGCGACCCCGAGGGGACGGAACGACCCGTCCTGGGCGCCCCCTCCTCACAGTTGCGGCACCAGTAAAGGGTGGATTCGGGGCGACCCTTTCCCACCTCTCCTCCAGCCCCCTAGGCAAAGACCCGATACCCCAAGGCGGCCAGGGGCCCCAGGGAGGAGCGGAGGTGGGCCTGAGCTCGGGAGGGGCGCTCCTGGGCGCGGATGGGTCGCGCTGACCCGGGCCTTGGCAGGCCGGCCCACCGTGTGGCCGCTGGCCCGAGCTCGGGTGGGCTAGAAGGGTCCGGACCGCCCCACCCACAGCCCAGCAGCCAGTCCCGGGACCTCTGAAGCGGCAGGGTACCACGTCCTCCCGGGCTTGCACTTTGCAGCGGTCCTGGGCCTTGGGACAAGCCTGCTAGTCTGGGTAGGGGGCACGATGGCAGGGGTTTGCCTTTGTCATGGGGGTGAGCTGTACTCAAGCCCCATCAATTACCTGTGCCATAGTTAGCATATTGAGTCTCACAGCTGGGTTCACTGGACTCCCCACTTCACAGCCGGATAAACTGAGGCTTGGGGAGGGGCGCTGGTGAGTTGCCCGAGGTCACCCCAAGTATAAGGGAAGGAGTAGCTCCTTTCCCGGTCCTTCTGGCCCACTGACCGTGCTGTTCGGGAAGGGAGGGGTGGGGCTGCTTTTGGTTTCTGGCTAATGCTTCAGGGAGCCTCTGACAGCCCAGTGGCCCTCCTGGGGGAGGATGAGCAGGGTGTGTGTGCGCACGGGCGCCAGTAGTCCTCTTTCAGGGGAGTGGAGACCCTTTGGAGGAGTGGGCTGGGCTGCTGGGGGGCGTGGCACGCCTAGCCCCTGCCCTGTGAGTGTGATAGCCAGACCGCCTTGCCTGGACTTCCTCGCCCTCCTCCTGGACATCCTGCCACCTCCCTGCTGGCCCTTCCTGTCGTCAGCAGCCTCCCCTTCCCTGTCAGGAGCAGAAGGGATGTGGGGGGAGGAGCTGAGTCAGTGTCCTGGGGCCAGGAGGAGAGTGGTTGCTGTGCCCAAGTGCCCACCACCTGCCTGCCTGGCCCTTAGCCGTGTGCTTTCACGTTACCAGATCTGAGCCTTGAAGGTTGGTAGTAACATCTTCATCAAACAGATGAGGAAACCAAGGTGTGGTGAGGTGAAGTGTCATGCCCCAGGTAGCTTAGTGAGTCCCAGGCTGAGCCAGAATTTGTGTCCAGGTCCGTTCCAGCTTTCTTTCACAGTTGCCTGTCCTGGGGGCAGCACGTTCTGAGCAAGGGTAAGGCTGTCAGAAGCAGTGTGTGGGGTGCTTGGAGGACGGACAGCACGTCCCTGCTGGTGGCAGGAGCCTTCCCGAGGGAGGTGTCCTCCTGTGATTATAAGGTTTCGTCAGGTGGAGATGGACTAGCGAGGAGACAGCAGTGTGGACTGAAGCGGGTGGTTGTGTTTGAGAAGTAGCAAGAGCTTAGGATCGCCCTGGGCAGTCTCTGTCTCAGGTGGAAGACAGGGTGGGAGGAGGGCCTCACTGCTAGGGCTTGGTCAGGGGCAATAGGGAGCCATGAAAGGTTTTAGAGCAGAGAGGAGGCTATGATCACCATTAATAGTGTTCAGTGAGTTCATCCTGGCTGCCATGCAGACCTCAGCCTGCTCTCAGCTGGTGCTCCTCCTGTATCCGCCTCACACCCTCCTCCCCTGGCCCCGGTGCCCTGAGTCAGGGATTCATACAGGGCAAGTGGCACAGGTGTGTGACTGTGTGAGGCTCCAGGGCTTCAGGGAGTCGGGATCCTCTTCCACCCGTTTTGCCTTTGCCTGGGTGCAGCTTTACTCCTGGAGCAGCCTTCCCCCTCGCCTGCTGGGCATCAAATTAGATTTGGTCCCTTGTTTACTGTCTGTTTCCTGCAGTCCACCAGGGCAGGGGCCACAGCTCTTGGTCACAGCTAATTTCCTGGCCTAGAACAGTGCCTGATGCTTAAAAAAAAAAAAAAAAATTCTGCAGACACACCCTGAGCCCCATTTGTGCTGGGTCCTGGCAGGTAAACAGTGTGTGGCCCTGACTGAGTTGCATCTAGTCTAGCCTGTGAAGGATAAGCAAAGGGCCTCAAAATAGTCACGGATGCAACAGAGGCCTCCGAGAGGGGCCGTGGGAGGGCAGACTGGGGCCACTGGTGGTACGGTGAGTGGCATGGACTGTGAAGGGACCTCAGAGGTGGCCATTAAACTGAGTCTTAAGGTCTGAGTAGGGGCTTGCCTGGTCATCAGAGGAGGAGGAAGTCTAGTATTTCAGGCCAAGGACACGGCACGTGTGAGGGCCCGCAGTCCTGGTGTGTTGTGATCGGCAAGGACTATGCAGTGGTATAAACACAGGCCCCTCAGCAAGGGGAGGCTGGGCTGGAAGAGTGTGATGAGGCTTCCCTGCCGTCCTGAGGCAGCTGGACTTTGTTTTAAAGCCACTTGGAGACCAGGTGTGGTGGCTCATGTGTGCCTGTAATCCCAGCATTTTGGAAGGCTGAGGAGGGGGGATGGATCACTTGAGGTCAGGAGTTCAAGAGCAGCCTGGCCAGCATGGTGAAAACCCGTCTCTACTAAAAATACAGAAATTCGCTGGGCATGGTGGCGGGCGCTTGTAATCTCAGGTATTTGGGAGGCTGAGGCAGGAGAAATGCTTGAATCCAGGAGGTGGAGGTTTCAGTAAGCCGAGATGGTGCCATTGCACTCCAGTCTGGGCAGCAGAGACTCTGTCTCAAAATAAATAAATAAAGCCACCTGGAGCCGTCCCCGGAACTGTTAAGCAAGCCTGGGATACCAAGCCTTTTTGAGTGAGTCTCACCAGCCCGAGGGTGCATAGAGGGGCTGTGTCCCTGGCTAGGTAGGAGGTGGGGCCGTGAGAACCTGTCAGTGCTTCCGAAAGGCAGAAGGAGAAACTGAGCTTCTAGCAGGTGAAGAAGAGGTAGCTGGGACTGAAGAGCCCTGTACGAAGGGGCATCGTGTGAGATTTAGATGATCGGACCTTTTGAACCTGGGGACAGGTTTCCCTGCCAGTTTAAAAACACATTGGTTGGCGGGGCACATTGGCCCACACCTGTAATCCCAGCATTTTTGGAGGCCGAGGTGGGTGGATCACTTGAGCCCAGGAGTTTGAGACCAACCTGGGAAACATAGGGAGACCCCATCTCTACAAAAAACAAAACAAAACAAAAACAAAAACAAATAAATACAATTAGCTGAGTGTGGTGGAGTGCCTATGTCGTCCCAGCTACTTGGAAGCTGAGGTGGAAGGATCGCTTGAGTCGGGGAGGTTGAGTCAGCAGTGAGCTGTGATCACACCGCCACACTCCAGTCTGGGCAGCAGAGCAGGGCCCTGTCTCAACAAAACTCAAACTGGTGACCTTCTATCCCCAAGGTCACTGTGTCATGGCGTGCCTGACATGGTATGTGGTGTGTCTGTACTGGGCTCTGGAGGATCACCAGGCTTCTCCTTGTACAGACACGTTCAGTCCTGTCGGAAGCTGTGGGAGGGGAGGACTGCCTCATCATTTGCCACATCAGGCAGCCAGGACTCAGAGAGGGGGATGTGACTTAGGAAGGTCACAGCGACTCCACTTCCCAGGCAGCCCTAGAGGTTTCAGCCTGACAGCCTGTCATTCCTGCCCTGATCTCCCAGCCCTAGCCCAGGGACTTTCGCCTGGGGCTGCCCAGTGGTGCCAGCTCTGTGGGCCCAGGAAGCCTAGCTCCTCCGGGCTAGGTGGGGGTTGGGGAGATGGCCTAAAAAGCACAGAAATTTAGACCAGGGGGTAGATATTTCCTCAGCAAGTTTTTCCTGAGCCTTGCTGTGGTCAAGCCCCCTGCAAGGCACTGGGGCTACAGGAGGTCTGAGACTGAGGGGAAGTGGAGCCAGGTGTAGTCACCAATCTTCGTTCTTAGCTTAGGATCGCCCTGGGCAGCCTCTGTCTCAGGTGGAAGATGGGGTGGGCAGAATACAGAGCAGCGGGACAAATGCAGCCCCAGGGGTTCTCGGCTCTGAGCAGAGCCTCTGTCTCTCCCTTACACAGGTATGCAGGGTGGAGCTGGGATGCCAACCTACTGGGTCCGCCGACTGTAGCTGTGGGGGGTTCTGGATCCTCAGCTGCCCCAAGCCCCCCTTGGTCCACTTCCTGTACCTGAGAAGGGGCTCCATGGGAGGAGGGTGGGTCAGGAGAGGTGGCCAGGCAAGGTGGCTCTGGTTTCCAGCTGCCACTGTCACCGCCCACCCCACTGAGCCATGCCACCCTCTCTCTGCACGCAACCAGACACCTTGGCCTGGTGAGGCCTCGATGTAGGGGCTGATAGGTAGGCTCAGAGCCATGGCAACAGGTGGCCACCTCCTCCCTGCTGGTGTCAGGAGCGGAGACTGCAGAGGGACCGGGACTTAGGTGAGAGAGGTCTCCCCAGCAGGAAGGCAGGGTCTGGTGGTTGGCATCCACTAGATGAGCATGGTCAGAAAAATGCCGGGATGAGCAACTTCTTTATCTAGGCCTGGGTTGGGGTGCCTGCCACAGGTCCCCATGGGACATGCTGCAGCTGGCAGCCCCCAGACCCCGGGGCTGTGCCCCTCTGGGCAACACCCGGAAGGTAGGCTTGCCAGGACTGACCTTTCCCAAAGAGATCTAGGTGGGGACCAGAGGGTTTCTGACCCCAGCCTGCGACTGGCTTCACCTCCCATAGTCTCCTGGAGCCAAGGAAAGGGCAGGACTGGCGGGCCCATGGAAGGGTCTGTGGGGCATCTGGTCCTCGTCAGAGGGAGGAACTGGACAGTTCGCACAGTGCTGCTGGTCTGGACTGCCCTCTGAGCTCTCAGGGGGTCTCTATACAGGCAGAGTCCTCCCAGCCCCTCTCTCCCACTCTTGGGTGAAGGGTCGGCTGGAGAGAGGCCCCTGGGACATCTGGGTGTGTGTGCCAGCCACCCAGCCCAACTTCTCGGCTCTCCGAGTGCCACTATCAGGAAAGGGGCCAGGGCTGCCTCAGTGGCTGGGAGGCCTGCTTGGACTTGGGGGTTACCTAGGCCCTTAGCCCTCTTGGCTGGCTTCCCAGGAGCTTGGTCCCACAGGACTTGGGGATAGGGTGGGTGCAGCACACCCCCCTCAGCAGTCCCTGTTGGCTTCCTGCTGTGCCCAACTCACCTCCCTCCTCATCTCCCCACAGCCCGATCTGCTCAACTTCAAGAAGGGATGGATGTCGATCTTGGATGAGCCTGGAGAGGTAGGAGGACCGAGGCGGGAGGGGAGGAGACTGGCTTGTGCCGCTGCTGGTCCCCTGAGCAGCCCAGGAGTAGGGGTGGGGCTGGGAGGGGCAGAGGCTGCCCATCAGGCTTCTGCCTCCTGGAGCAGTCTGCAGTGTGTAAAAGGGATCACAGCAAGGGGCCGTCTAGCCCCTCACACCCAGTGTCCCATCCCTTGATTTCATCAAGGGTCTCTTGGCCCTCCCACCTCAGTAGGAGCCTGGCTGGGAGTCGAGGGTCTTGAGTGGAAGGTCTCATAGAAGCCGTCTGGCCCGAGACACAGATTCACAAAGCCTGGCCTGAGGAGGTGGGGCTCGGCGCAAGTGCTGGGGTTTCACCCACCTGGAACCACACTGGTTGAGTCAAAGCCTCCTCTAGGCCTCAGTGGCCACATCTGTGACATGGGCATAATGAATAATGGCGATTCTTTCCTGAATGGATAACAAGGTCACAGAGATCAAGCACGTACAGGTGCCACACAGCTCCTGGCACTTACTGTGGGCTCAGCTAAAGACCCTTCCCTTCCTCTGGCATATGTGTCCTTGGAACCAGCAGGGACAGTGGCCGTTTCCCCAGCTCTGTTCTTTTGGCTGCCAGGCTGGCTCCCTGCCCACATTGCCTGGGCGGGAGCGTCTCCCCACCCCTGCCCTGCATGCGCCTGCCGCTCCGGTCTGCGTGCAGCCTGCATACCGGAGAGGGCTCCGAGCCAGAGGGGATTTCATTGTGTTTCCGGCCCACATGTTTTATTCCCTCCAGCCCACAGCCTTCCCTACCCGCTGCCTGCCCGCCGTCCCTGGCGGCTGCTCTCTAGGCTCACACAAAGCCCGGCACCCCGCCAATGACCCCTTCCTGGCCTCCCCACCCAGGGTCCCCGGAGGGCAGAGGGATTACAGGCCCCACCCAGAGCTGGCCATTACTCATCCTCTATCACAGGGTTCTGGAATGTCCGAACTGGAAGGGCCCTGGGAGTTCAGCCAGCCCAACCCCTTGGTGCACAGACAGGAGACGGGCCCACGAGGGTGTTGGTCTCTTCCAGGCCTAGGAGCACCTGGGACAGACCCAGGCTCAGAACTCAGTGCACCTGAGGTCCATGGAGCTCCACCCAGCTTCCATCTCAGACAGTCATAGGCTAGGCCTGGAAGAGCTAAAGAAACCACTTGGCATAGAACCCCTGTCCTACTTTACAGAGAGACAATTGAGGTCTGCAGCAGCAACTCTGTTTACTTAGTGAGAGCAAAATGCTTCTAAGAGGCCTGGCCTCCCAGAACAAACCCAACAACCTGATGTCCATCCCTATGCCAACGGCATGACAGCCATACACACAAGAGAGGGTTAGGCACTGCTCACCTCACCAGAAGGTGTAGGGACTTCTTTTTTTTTTAATTTTTATTTTTTTGAGGCAGAGTTTCACTCTTGTTGCCCAGGCTGGAGTGCAATGGCGCAATCTCGTCTCACTGCGACCTCCACCTCCCAGGTTCAAGCGATTATCCTGCCTCAGCCTCCCGAGTAGCTGGGATTACAGGCGTGTGCCACCACGCCCATCTAATTTTTTTTGTATTTTTAGTAGAGACAGGGTTTCTCCATGTTGGTCAGGCTGGTCTCAAATTCCCGACCTCAGATGATCCACCCTCCTCAGCCTCCCAAAGTGCTGGGATTGTAGGCGCGGGCCACCACGCCCGGCTGCGGGGACTTCTTAGTAGCCCTACTTTACAGTTCAGAAGACTGAAGCTCAGAAAAGTGGAGACGCTTGCCTAAAGGCACACAGCGAAAAAGGGAACTCTTGGGTACAAAACTCTTTTTCTCAGGGAGGCAATGTGGAAAGAAGCAGAAGGTATCATCCTTGCATGCCCCTTGAAAACTTACCATCTTCTTGAGGAGAGAAACTAAGTACTTGAAACAACCAACAGCACAGACAGGGCTTGGTGATGTGAGGGAACTCCGGGAGGGCTGGGGACCGGGTGACATGCACTGACCTGGCAGTGGGCGGGCCGCAACTGGCATTCCAGTGGAGTGACCAGAAGCCTAGAGGTGGGCTGAGCTTGGCATAATATCGGGCTGTTCTGGCGCCCCCATCCCTTTCCTACGTGTCCTGCCAATCTAACCCCAGCTGGAGCAGAGACAGGCACTGCAGGAAGGCACCCAATCACAAATCCTAAACATACAGGTTAGTGCACTCTCACCCGCTGCGGATGTGGGTAGCCAGCCTACAGATCAAGAAGCAGACCATGCGGCCGGGCGTGGTGGCTCACGCCTGTAATCCCAACACTTTGGGAGGCCAAGGCAGGTGCATCACCTGAGGCCAGGAGTTCGAGACCAGCCTGGCTGACATGGTGAAACCCTATCTCTACTAAAAATACAAAAAGCCGGGCATGATGGCAGGCACCTGTAATCCTAGCTACTCGGGAGGCTGAGACAGGAGAATCACTTGAACCCAGGAGGTGGAGGTTATAGTGAGTGGAGTTTGCACCATTGCACTCCAGCCTGGGCAACAAGAGCAAAACTCCTCTGTCTCAAAAAAAAAAAAAAAAAAAGCAGATCGTGCCTGGCACTCACTCCTACCCTGGGGCTCCGTCCAGTCCTACTTCCCGGGGGACCTTTGTCCCTGACCATGGTGGTGATCTGGGGGAATATGGAAAAAGATGTGACATCCTGGCCCCACTGAGTCCCTGACTTGCTTACACAGATCATCACCCCTCCCTGTCTGCACTGGGTCCAGGGTGCCTGAGGAGCCTTGGCGATCTTAAAAGGGGCTCCAGGAAGGACCAGGGGGGTGTGGTTACGGAGGGGAAGCCAACCCATTTCACAGATGCTACCCCTGAGGCTCAGAGAGGACATGGAGGGGCCAGGTCTCAAATCGGCATTTTCTGCCTCCCCACTCTTCCTGTGTGCAGAATAGTGAGTTTGGCAGCCACGCAGGACACCTGTACAATCGCACACACTGGCTCTTTCATTCCATCCTCCTTACAGCCTCCCTCCCCTTCGCTCACCACCACCTCTACTTCACAGTGGAAGAAACATTGGTTTGTGCTGACAGATTCAAGTCTCAAATATTACAGAGACTCCACTGCTGAGGAGGTGAGGCCATGGGTGTACTGATGAACCCCGAGAAGGGCCTGGGGTGGCCTGGCTGGGGTCACTGGGGTGGGTCACACCAGGGCCCACACGGACCATAGTGGGCCCTCATGCTCCAGGCAGACGAGCTGGATGGTGAGATCGACCTGCGTTCTTGCACGGATGTCACCGAGTACGCGGTGCAGCGCAACTATGGCTTCCAGATCCACGTGAGGCTGCGTGCGGCTTGGGGCTGGTGGTGGGCAGCGTGGCTGGAGGCCCCTGAGGGAGGTTTTGGTATTGAACATGGCTCACCATGGAGACTGGATCCCTGTCACTCATTTACCCAGAGGCTCTGTCCTCAGAGCCAAACAGAGCTGTGATGCCAACACTTAGCGTATCTAGGGGAGACGCTGGAGCCGGCAGGGCTCTTCCCAGGCCAATGGAAGGGAGGTTTTGTACCCCCTGCCCACCCCAGACTCAAGACCTTAGATGCCCCTTTGGAAGGAAGGGCCGCCCTCCCCGGGGTCCATAGTGAGGAGGGAGTCATGCGGCTGGCCATGTGGCAACCTACCTGTGCGGTGGCCTTACAGACCAAGGATGCTGTCTATACCTTGTCGGCCATGACCTCAGGCATCCGGCGGAACTGGATCGAGGCTCTGAGAAAGACCGTGCGTCCAACTTCAGCCCCAGATGTCACCAAGTACGTATAAGCTGGACTGGGGCCTTGGGGGGAGGCACTTTCCGTTGCGTCCCTGAGTGGGTTTCTAGGCACTCACCTGAGGACTGCACATTCTGGGCCCTCGTTTCTCTGTCAACAACATGGGAAGAGAGCGGTGAGCTCTCTTCATCCAGAAGTATGCTGAGGGTTTGAGGTTTGATCTGCCTCCTCAAATGTGATGGGGCCTCTTCTGTTTGGTGGAGATGCCTGTGAGTCAAAAGCCCCTGCCAGGTGGCTGTTCTGTCTCTGTGCCGTGGGGGCCGTGTCTAAGCCTGTGTTGGGAAGGGGTGGTTAGGTAGTTCGGCCTTGGAGCCCACGCCTCCTGGGATGAGGAGCTCACTCCCTCTGGAGGCTGCCACAGGCACTGGGGCAGGAGGGCTGAGTTACCCAGTGGCAGAGTCCCCCACTGTATACACCTCAGATGCCCATGGGGTGCTGAGACTTGGAGCTGCTGGGCAGTGGGAACAGAGTATGGTATTAAAGGGGGCTGGGCTGGGTGTGGTGGCTCACACCTGTAATCCCAGCGCTTTGAGAGGCTGAGACGGGAGGATCACTTGAACTCAGGAGTTCAAGACCAGCCTGGGCAATATAGTGAGACCTCGTCGCTACAAAAAATTTAAAAATTAGCCAGCCGTGGTGGGAGGATCATCTGAACCTGGAGGCTGAGTCCCCCAGCCTGGCCACACGGTGGCTATTCAGCCTTAGCCCAGAGGCTTTCCCATCTAGATTTCAGAGTCCCCATCTGTCATGTTAGTGTGTCATGTCTGCACATGTGCAAGGATGTGCCCAGAGCACTTTGTGTACTCTGAAGTGCAGTGAGTTGGACTGTTACTTAGCATATAGGCCCAGCTGCTTTAAGAAAGAAACCCCGGGCACAGTCGCTTAATTGAGACAGATGTTTATGTGTCCCTTCAGAACAGCCCCGAGGTATGCAGTCCTGGCCTGGTGGGGCTCGCTCTGCCCTTTCAGGGGAGCCACGTGCCGCACCCACTTGGCAGCCTATAGTCACGTGGCTACAGGTAGCTCTGGGAACACTGCAAGTGTAGTTTTTGGCAGGGTGACCACGTACCCGGCTATGACTGTGGATAAAGAGAACTGCCATAGTTGTTCAGAGTCGCCACAACTTGTGTTCTCTGCACCCCGAGGTCCCTGCCTTCACCCCATCAGCAGTGACTGTGGGCATCCCCCTTGCCACTGTGAGCCTTGGGAACCCGGGACATCGTGTCCTACACCAACTCCTTGATCACCATTTGCAAAAAGCCCTCTGCCTGCTTTCCACATTCGCCCACCCCGTCCTCACATCCATCCTGTGAGAGGCGCTGCTGTCCCACATTACAGATGAGGTCACTGCAGCTCAAAGAGGGCAAAGAGACCAGCGTGGTGGCTCACGTGAGCCTGTAATCCCAGAGCTTTGGGAGGCTGAGGTGGGAGGATCACGTGAGCCCAGGAGTTCGAGATCAACCTGGGCAGTATACTGAGACCCCATCTCTATCAAAAATTTAAAAAATTAGCTGGGCATGGTGGTGCCTTTCTATAGTCCCAGCTACTTCAGAGGCCAGGGCAGGAGGATCACTTGAGCTAAGGAGTTTAAGGCTGCAGTGAACTATGATCACACCACTCTACTTCAGCCTGGGCAGCAGCGTGAGACCCTGTTCCTTGAGAAACAGAAACAAGAGGGGTCGAGGGAAGCCAGGCATCCTGGTGGGTCCCTGGGCTGTGGAGTGGTGGAGCTGGGAAGTTCCCGGGCTCTGTTAACCAGGAAGCTTAGGTCAGGCTGCTTCCTTCCCTGGGGTCTGTCTCCAGCCCCTGGCACAGGGCCAGACACGCAGGTGTTGCTCCGAAAGTGCTCATTGCGGGACTCAGGAGTGAGGACCCACCTGACGTGGCTCTGCTGGTGCCCTAGGCTCTCGGACTGTAATAAGGAGAACACGCTGCACAACTACGGCACCCAGAAGGGCCCCCTGAAGGCAGGGGAGCAGCGGGCGGGCATTGAGGTCGTCAGCCGGGGTGGCCCTCGGAAGGCAGATGGGCAGCGGCAGGCCTTGGACTACGTGGAGCTCTCCCCGCTGACCCAGGCCCCCCCGCAGCGGGCCCGCACCCCGGCCCGCACTCCTGACCGCCTGGCCAAGCAGGAGGAGCTGGAGCGGGACCTGGCCCAGCGCTCCGAGGAGCGACGCAAGTGGTTTGAGGCCACAGACAGCAGGACCCCAGAGGTGCCCGCTGGTGAGGGGCTGCGCCGGGGCCTGGGTGCCCCCCTGACTGAGGACCAGCAAAACCGGCTCAGTGAGGAGATCGAGAAGAAGTGGCAGGAGCTGGAGAAGCTGCCCCTGCGGGAGAATAAGCGGGTGCCCCTCACTGCCCTGCTCAACCAAAGCCGTGGAGAGCGCCGAGGGCCCCCAAGTGACAGCCACGAGGCACTGGAGAAGGAGGTAGGCACCACGCTGGTTCTCTAGGAGGCCCCTTGCCCCCACATCCCTCCAGTCCCTGCGTTCACACCCTGGTATTTGCCCCTTGCACTCCTATAGTGATGGGGAGCTCACCCCTAATCTGTGAGTGTGTACCCCACACTCCTACGAACTAGAATCTTCTTCCTTAGACCTTAGTAGTTTGGTTTTTTTTTTTCCCTGTTCTGCCCTTAGCTGCCATAGAGAAGGGAAGTGGGAAGAGAAGGGAGAGACCTGCCAGGCACTGTGGCTCACACCTGTAATCCTAACACTTTGGGAGGCCAAGGTGGGAGGGTCACTTGAAGCCAAGAGTTTGAGACCAGTCTGTGCAATATGGCGAATCCTCATGTCTACAAAAAAATACAAAATTTAGCTGGGCGTGCTGGTGCATACCTGTAGTCCCAGCTACTTGGGAGGCTGAGGTGGGAGGATGGCTGGAGCCCGGGAGGCAGAGGGTACACTGAACCGAGATCAAGCCACGGCACTCCAGCATGGGCAATAGAGCCAGACTTTGTCTCAAAAAAAAAAAAAAAAAAAAGAAGGGAGAGACTGTTTATTGTGTGTCTGCTGCACATGACCTCCCTGCCTGCACTGACTCATGGAATCCTCATAGTGGCCTCTACCGCTAGGGTAGACCTCAGCGGTTTTACTGACGGGAAAACTGAGGCTCCAATATGTTTCCTCTGTCACCTACATGATGTATAAACATCTGTGACCATAGTTTCCTGTTCCTCACCCTGTCTGGCCTTCTCTGGGCCAAGACTCTCCCAGGTCATTGACCTGGCCATCCGGGAAACAGCCCAGCATGTCCCCTGGCCACATCTCACTCCAGGGCTGCTTGCTCTTCTCAAACCCTGAGCCATTCCTACGCCTTCCAGGGATGCTGGGCTTGTATCCGTGTGGAGCTGGAAGCCTGTGGCTCCTCACTGCCTTCCACCAGCCCTGCCCCAGCTTCCAGGCCCCACTGACCACCCTTCTTCCTCATAGGTTCAGGCTCTTCGGGCCCAGCTGGAGGCGTGGCGTCTCCAAGGGGAGGCTCCTCAGAGTGCGCCGAGATCCCAGGAGGACGGCCACATCCCCCCGGGCTACATCTCACAGGTAAGGCCAGGGGCTGTTTTTCAGGGGGAGGGGGCAGGTTTCCGGTTGCCGTGTTATCAGGAAACAGCTGAGATTTTGGGAGCCCTTCCTGTGCATGCTGGAACCCAGGTGTGGGACATTTGACATGCGTCATCTCATTTACTCTCCCCACAGCTGGTGGGCGTGATCACTGTGCCCATTTTACAGACAAGGCCACTGAGCTCTGAGAGGTTATGTGACTTGCCTGAGGTCACCCTGCCTGCAGGTGTCAAAGGTGGGATTTGAGCGAGGGTCCGGCTGACTGCAGAGCCTGTGTGTGAGTCCCCGTGTGACACTCTGCACTTGGACCCTTGCCCCGGGGAAGTTGGGGGCCAGTGGCCCCGAGAGTCACTCCCTGAACACAGGGAAATCTTACCGAGGCCCAGCAGGCCAGGCCCCACTCAAGGAGGTCTGCAGGACAGGAGAGCCTCCAGTGGCCCTCAGAGAACGCACTGTCTGCCTAGGACAGTGGTTCTCGATGGGGTCCATTTTGTCCCCCTTGGGGACATTAGGCTGTGTCTGGGAACACTTTTGGTTGTCACAACTAGGGCAAACTAACTCTCTAGAAAAAAACGTGTGTGTGTACACATGTATGAGTTTATTATACATTTTACCAATAAAAACAATGCTTAGTACACAATTTACAAATAAAAAATATATAATTTTATTGTGAATTTCATATAGCAAATGGATTTTTCTCAGAATGCTTTCAGTGATTTTTCCATACTCTTGTATCCACAACCAATTATCAAACGGCGGTTCTTTTAACATGTATACTGGTTGACACTTTTGTTTATGGTAACGAGTAAGATGAGAAGACATTTGTCGAAACGTTACTGCTCCATGTTGTGAGTGACTTCTTTGCTAAATCGGACAGTAGTTTTTTACTGAGAATATTTGAGAATTTTCTATTAAGAATATTTTTGCAATTTTGTGTTCTATTTACAATGTAATGGTTATAGATATGACACACTTTTAAGTTTAATCTGCATTATTAACATTTTCTTATCACTTGATTAAGTCTAGACAGTCAACAAAACAATAAATCAAGCCCTGATGTGTAATGTTTACCAATTCTGCAGTGTAAATACTCCCACTGTGGCCAATGCTGCATTTCCAGCACAAAGTCCCTGGACACAGAGTTGGGAAGAGATGTCACACTATCCAATAGGATTTCCACCATGCAGATACAGTAGATGTGACTGACCCCAAGAGCATGCATAATAAAACACAGTGAAATAATTAGGAAGTAATAAATTTGAGCATTTATTACCTTGTCTTTAATGTAGTTAATTTATTTATAAGTATATAAATTTAATTTTTAATGGCTGTGCTTAACAACTACATCACATAATTCCTAAAAATTTGACAATCAGCTGTCTGTAGTTATCACACCTATCACACCATTATCTAAAGTAGAAAAGAAGGGGCCAGGCACAGTGGCTCATGCCTGTAATCCCAGCACTTTGGGGAGGCCGAAGTGGGCAGATCACGAGGTCAGGAGAACGAGACCAACCTGGCCAACATGGTGAAACCCTGTCTCTAATAAAATACAAAAAATTAGCCGGGTGTGGTGGTGCGCACCTCTAGTCCCAGCTACTTGGGAAGCTGAGGCCTATGAGGGGAATCATTGGAACCCAGGAGGCCCAGGTTGCAGTGAGCCAAGATCGTGCCATGGCACTCCAGCCTGGCAACAGAAAAGAAGGCTGAGATCCAGGCCCTAGGCAGGAAGAGCCTTCTAGAAGTTTCCAAGGGGAGGTCACGTCGTGAGGGGGCTCTCAGGAAGGCATTGGCTGGGGCATGAGAAGGAAGGCTGGTTGGTGTCTGTTGTGGAGGCCTTCAGTGCTGAGCTAAGAGTTAGAAGCTCTGGCCTGGCATGGTGACTAACACCTGTATCTCAGCACTTTGGGAGGTGAGATAGGTGGATCACTCGAGGTCAAGTGTTCGAGACCAGCTTGGCCAGCATGGTGAAGCCCTGTCTCTACTAAAAAAAAAGTACAGGCCGGGCGCAGTGGCTCAAGCCTATAATCCCAGCACTTTGGGAGGCCGAGATGGGCGGATCACAAGGTCAGGAGATCGAGACCATCCTGGCCAACCCGGTGAAACCCCGTCTCTACTAAAAAATACAAAAAACTAGTCGGGCGAGGTGGCGGGTGCCTGTAGTCCCAGCTACTCGGGAGGCTGAGGCAGGAGAATGGCGTAAACCCAGGAGGCGGAGCTTGCAGTGAGCTGAGATACGGCCACTGCACTCCAGTTTGGGCGACAAAGCAAGACTCCGTCTCAAAAAAAAAAAAAAAAGTACAAAAGTTATCAGGGCACAGTGGTGGGCACCTGTAATCCCCGCTCTCCAGTGGCAGATTCTCCTGCTGAGGCAGGAGAATCGCTTGAACCTGGGAGGCAGAGGTTGCAGTGAGCTGAGATCCTGCCACTGCACTCCAGCCTGGGCGACAGTGAGACTCTATCTAAAAACAACAACAAAAAGAACAAATCAAACAAAAAGAAGCTCATTCCACAGACTTTCGGAGGTTTGGGGTCAGACAGTGACATCAGGAAAGTGATGTCAGAGTGGAGGGGGCTTGGGAGAGGGCCAGGTGTAAGGTATTAGGAAATGGCTGAAGGAGGGTGAATGTCAAGGGTATGGAGGCAGGAGAATTTAGGACTGGACGACCGGTGCTACAGAAGGCAGAGGGGCCTTTGGGGGCCCTGAGGCTGGGGCTGCTGCTGCAGGGAAGCCCGGAGACCGTCCTGGGGCCAAGTAGTGGATGGAGGTTCCACTGATAGAGTAGGCAGGGGAGTTGGGGTGGGACACAGAGGGCGCGCCTGGGGGCTTACCTTGTCCCAGGGAGGGGCAGGGAGGAGCCAGTGTTGTGCCCTGTAGCCCCCCACCCTGAGGCAGACAGGGGAGTTGGGGGCCCAACACCACAGCTGAAGCAGGTGGGAGGACCTCCGAGGCCCCCAGCCAGGGGGCTTCTGCCTGCGCTCTGCTCTAAGAAGCTCCAGGAGCTACTTTCTGGGTGGGAGGGGCTGGGACCTATTCATACCCACCTATAGTCAGAGCGGCTTCATCTTCCTCCATTTTATTTTATTTATTTTAATTGTTTTAGAGATGAGGTCTCTCACTGGCACGCAGGCTACAGTGCAGTGGCACAGAGGCTCACTGCAGCTTTGAACTCTAGGGCTCAAGCAATCTTCCCACCTCAGCCCACAGGCTACACTACCATGCCTGGCTAATTTAAAAAATTTTTTTGTAGACACAAGGACTCACCATGTTGCCTGGGCTGGTCTTGAACTCCTGGGCTCAAGTGCTTCTCTCATTTTGGCCTCCCGAAGTGCTGGGGGTACAGATGTGACCACTGCACTGGCCCGTCTTTGTCCATTTTACTCATAGAGCCAGCTTCAGATTTCCTTTGGATAAAGGCTCTGCCACTACTATGAAGTTTAAAAGGCACTGCTTTGGCTTCTCAGCTTACAGATGGCAAAACTGACGCCCACAGAAGGGTGTGTGACCTTTGAGCTATAGGCAAACCTGTGTTTGGGGTCCAGACGTTCTGGTTCCCAGGTGCCCCATTGGGCGCATCAAAGTCTGTCAGTGTTTCGTCCCGTTAGGGTGGGGTGGGCAGGGGGAGCCGGTGGGAGGGGAGAAGGGAATAACTGGGAAACAGAACTGAAGACCAGGCAGGTGGAGGAGTGACCCCAGATGTGGAGGGCGGCAGAGAAGTGCTGAGTCACCTGTGTCACCCTCAGGCATGGGAGGAGGTGGCTGGAAACTCGGTGGACCTGGAGGAGTGACAGCTGGGAGGGATTCCCCAGCTGGTATCTCAGGCTGAGTGGGTGCCCTGCCTTCAGGGGTTGGGGGCTTGCTGCTGCAGGACAGCTGTTGAATGGTCTGGGGCTTCACCCACTGGATGTCTGGTAAAGAGAACCCTTCCCCACTATTGCAGTGGGGGACATGAGGCATTTCTTTATCTTCTTTGATGTCCATGTCAGAGGTGGCAGCCAGGATCAGGACACCTTGGGCCACTCAGGAAGGGAGGTGAGAGAGCAGCCCCTGGCCGCCTAGGAGCCCCTCTTTGTCAGCTGAGTCCCACCTCCTGATGCCAGCCCCTGCACCCCTGAGCTGCCGGGTCTGCCTGCCTGGTCTGGCCCTTTGCAGAAGAGCAGTGCCCACCCCCACATTGCTGGGCTCCCCAGTGGTGGATGCTGGCATACCGACTCCCTCTATGCACAGGGTTCCCGTGCCAGGGAGCCTCGGGGGCTGGTCCTGCGAGGCCTCCTTTACAGTCGCCAAGACTGAAACTCAGAGGGGGCAAGGGGTTTGTTCAGGTTTACTCCAAGGCGCAGCCAGGATGAAGACCCCCCTCTGAGGTTGAAAGCCGTATTCTGTTGTCCTTAGCCAGGAGACATATAGAGGGCAGGAACAGAAGCCAGGGGACAGCCACCCCTGTCCCCATATAAAGCTCTTGGCCCTCGCTCTTCTATCAAATCATCCCCTGCAGCTGGGCGCGGTGGCTCAAGCCTGTAATCCCAGCACTTTGGGAGGCCGAGACGGGCAGATCACGAGGTCAGGAGATCGAGACCATCCTGGCTAACACGGTGAAACCCTGTCTCTACTAAAAAACACAAAAAACTAGCTAGGCGTGGTGGCAGGCGCCTGTAGTCCCAGCTACTCGGGAGGCTGAGGCAGGAGAATGGCATAAATCCGGGAGGCGGAGCTTGCAGTGAGCTGAGATCCGGCCCCTGCACTCCAGCCTGGGCGACAGAGCGAGACTCGTCTCAAAAAAAAAAAAATAAATAAATAAATAAATAATTATTCCCTGCAGCACAGGTGTGGCTGCCGGTGAGGCAGGGAGGTGGCCTGTGTGTGGGGGAGACACAGTCCCTCATCTGGCCCTCTGTGCCTCAGTTTCTTCCCTGGCTCTTCTTCCCCTTCCCTTTTTAATGACCTTAAACATTTTTTTAATTATCAAAAAAAAAGGTTTACATTTTCAAAAATAATTTAAACAAACTGAAAGGGTGGAAATCAACACCCCCACACTCCTTACGCTGCCAGCTACCACCCTGGGGTCCTGTTGGTGGCTGCTGCTGCCTGCCTATCAGTTTCTGGTGGCAGCTGTAACCTGTCACCACAGCTGCCTAAATAATGCACACGTATTACCTCACGCTTCTGTAGGCAAGAAATCTAATGCGGGTCTTGCTGTGCTGCAGCCGAGGCATGGGCAGCTGAGGCAAGCACCCGTTGTATCCTTTGCCTTCTGTGGCTTCTGGTGGCCACCCGCATCCCATGGCTCTCAGCCCCTTCCTTCATCTTCAAAGCCTGCAGAGGGGACGTCGAGTCCTTCTCCCGCCACATCACTCTGACCATCCCTTCCTGGTCACACCTCCCTTGAACTCTTCGCTTCTGCCCCCTTCGTCCACTTTTAAGGACCCTTGTGATTACACTGGGCTTGAGAGATAATCTGGGATAATCTCCCGATTTAAAGGTCAGCTGATTAGCAACCTTAATTCCCTCTGCAGCCTGAATTCCTCTTTGCCACGTAACATGATGTAGTCACAGATCCTGGGAGTAGAATGTGGAAGACTTTGGGGGGCTATCATTCTACCCCCCACAATATCCTCCCTACCTTTTCTGTGTTTTCGCATCCATTCACTGGGACGGACAGGTCTGCACCTTTGTTCCCGTGAGTGGGATCATACCATGTGTAGTGTCAGAAGTCAACTTTCACCACCTCATTTTGGGATCTTTTTCCACAGCATCCACACAAAAACTCTGTCTAGCGGCTGCCTGTGGCCCATTGTCAAGCTCGATCCCATCATTTATTCAAGAGTTCCCCTGATAGGGACTTAGATTGTTTCTAGTTTTCATCTGTTACCAACCTTGCCGTAGGGAATACCCTTGTTCCAAAAGTCTCTGTACACATACAACTTTCTGTGGGATCATTCCTAGGAGTGGACCTGCTAGGTCAACCAGTGGGGTCGCAGAATGTGATGATGCCACGGGACCACCCCTGCCCCCCTGCGACACCGTCATAGCAGACACTCCCAGCAGTGGGTATTATTAACCTTTGAGATACTTGCCCATCTTGTCTACTAAGCCTTATTTTGTATTACATCATCAGTTTCAGCTCATTTACTGAGCACCTGCCACATGTCAGGCCCTGGCCTAGACCCTAGGGACCCAGGCAGATGTTCTCAGTCTTCAGGGAACTTATAGTTTCAGGGAACTTATGGTTTGGCAGAAGTAGAACCTTCTGAGGCAGAGGAGAGGCTTCCCAGAGACAGCTAGGAGAGACATTTAAACTGGGCTGCAGGTCAGTAAATTACCCAGGGAGGTAAAGTTGCCAAAAAAACATTCCAGGCTGGGCGCAGTGGCTCACGCCTGTAATCCCAGCACTTTGGGAGGCCAAGGTCGGCAGATCACAAGGTCAGGAGTCCAAGACCATCCTCGCTAACACAGTGAAACCCCATCTCTACTAAAAATATAAAAATTAGCCACGCGTGGTGGTGGGCACCTGTAGTCCCAGCTACTTGGGAGGCTGAGGCAGGAGAATCGCTTGAACCTGGGAGGCGAAGGTTGCAGTGAGCTGAGATCACTCCACTGCACTCCTGCCCGGGTGACAGAGCAAGACTCTGTCTCAAAAAAAAAAAAAAAAATTCCAGGCAGTGGGAATAGCATGAGCTAAAGCTCAGAGGTGTGAACATGCTGCAACCATAACTATAAGATTGCTTGGCAGAGAAGGACCAGGGATGAGACCGTAAAGGTCAGCCATGGAAACAGAGACTTGACTCTAAGACAGGGAGTCCCTGGAGGGCTTAAGGTGAGGTTTGTGAATGAGGAGCCGTGGGGTGGGGGTGGGAGCAGGAGCAGGTGCAGACTGGAGGTGCTGGGACCCAGGAAGAGGTGGTGTACCTGCCCCTGAACCTTCTCCTCTGAAGGCTGGGGAAGGGCTGCTGTCCAGAGGAATGGGGCAGCCGGTGATACCCTGGCCTCCGGCCCACAGGAGGCATGTGAGCGCAGCCTGGCAGAGATGGAGTCCTCACACCAGCAGGTGATGGAGGAGCTGCAGCGGCACCATGAGCGGGAGCTGCAGCGGCTGCAGCAGGAGAAGGAGTGGCTCCTGGCCGAGGAGACGGCAGCCACGGCCTCAGGTATGGACCCTGGGTGGGGCACAGTGGGCTGGGCCCTGAGCCTCTGTGCTGAGGCTCCTCCTAGCCAAACTGGGGAGGACTTTATCAAATAAGATGTAGGGATCTCAGTGCCACATTTGGGGTAAAGGGTCAGCAGGGGTTGGAAGCCCCAAGAACTGGCCTGTAGCCCTACTTGAAAGGGGAAACTGAGGCAGTAAAAGACACCCTCCCCACCCCCAACACCACCACTACCATGGGTGGTGACTCCTCCTGCTCAGGGGCCTGCAGCCACCATAGAGTGCCTAAAGCCACACGCTACCTACATGCAGCGGGAAGAGGCTGATCAGCTGCATCCCCTGTCCTCACAGGAGTGCCTGCTCCCTGGGCACATGGGCTAGACCCTGGGGAGAGCAGGGGAAAGTGTGAGCGTTGTCCATGCCAGCTGTGTACCAGGCACTGGGCCCCCACCTGTTTCCCAAGGGAGCATCCTTCATCCTGGACAATTCCCTCCCCTCCTGCCACCACACACCTGCTGTGTGCCTGGCACATTCCTAGGCATCACTAGGGGTTTGTAGAACAATAGAAATGCTGGCAATGTCACATGATCTGAAGCTCACAACCTGCCAGTGCTGTGCCAAGTGCTCATGCACTTGAACCCAGCCCTGGGGCCAGTGTGCTCTGCATTTTAGGAAGACTGTCTTTGCAGCCACATGTGTTAGAGACCCCTTTCTCCTCAGCAGTCTGGACTTTGCCCTGTAATCTGGCACTAAGGTTTCTGCTGTGAAATAGATAAAAATCACACTTAAGTGTAGTAATAAAGACCATAGGCCGGGCGCGGTGGCTCACGCCTGTAATCCCAGCACTTTGGGAGGCCGAGGCGGCGGATCACAAGGTCAGGAGATCGAGACCACGGTGAAACCCCGTCTCTACTAAAAATACAAAAAATTAGCCGGGCGCGGTTGTGGGCGCCTGTAGTCCCAGCTACTCGGGAGGCTGAGGCAGGAGAATGGCGTGAACCCGGGAGGCGGAGCTTGCAGTGAGCCGAGATCGCGCCACTGCACTCCAGCCTGGGCGACAGAGCGAGACTCTGTCTCAAAAAAAAAAAAAAAAAAAAAAAAAAAAAGACCATAAATAGCCTCATGTCCATTCAGGGTGGGGATTGTCACCAAAAGAGTTACCAGAGGCCGGGTGCAGTGGTTCATGCCTGTAATCCCAGCACTTTGGGAGGCCAAGGCAGGTGGATCACCTGAGGTCAGGAGTTCGAGACTAGCCTGGCCAACATGGTGAAAACCCACCTCTAATAAAAATACAAAAATTAGCCGGGCATGATGGTGGGCTGCTGCAATCCCAGCTACTCAGGAGGCTAAGGCAGGATAATTTGTTAAACCCAGGAGACAGAGGCTGCAGTGAGCTGAGTTTGCACCACTGTACTCCAGCCTGGGTGGCAGAGTGAGACTCCATTAAAAAAAAAAAAAAAAGGCCGGGCGCGGTGGCTCATGCCTGTAATCCCAGCACTTTGGGAGGCCGAGACGGGCAGATCACGAGGTCAGGAGATCGAGACCATCCTGGCTAACACGGTGAAACCCCGTCTCTACTAAAAAATAGAAAAAAACTAGCCGGGCGAAGTGGCGGCGCCTGTAGTCCCAGCTACTCGGGAGGCTGAGGCAGGAGAATGGCGGGAACCCGGGAGGCGGAGCTTGCAGTGAGCCGAGATCGCGCCACTGCACTCCAGCCTGGGCGACAGAGCAAGACTCCGTCTCAAAAAAAAAAAAAAAAGAAAGCCTGGGTACTGTGGCTCATGCCTGTAATCCCAGCACTTTGAGAGGCTGAGATGGGTGGATCATAAGGTCAGGAGTTCAAGACCAGCCTGTCCAAGATGGTGAAACCCTGTCTCTACTAAGAATACAAAAATTAGCCATGCACAGTGGCAGGCGCCTGTAATCCCAGCTACTCAGGAGGCTGAGGCAGGAGAGTCGCTTGAAAGCGGGCAGCAGAGGTTGCAGTGAACCAAGATTACACCACTGCACTCCAGCCTAGGTGACAGAGTGAGACTCCATCTCAAAAAAAAAAAAAAAAAAAAGGAGAAACTTTCAATGTTCAGAGGTTTGGGATTTTAGAATTGTGGGTAAAACTATGGGTGGCACTTATTTAATCCTCACAACAGCCCTGAGTGAGAAAAAAAAAGCCTCGGTCTCAGTCCTCAGGAGCTCACAGTCTGAGAATAAAGCCAGCAGGAGCTAATGTTGGGGCATTTACTCTGAGCCATGCTTTGTTCTAAATGCTTCACACACCTTCCCGTAACCCCATGGAGGAAAGGCACTGTTGTTATCTATCCCTATTTTCCAGATAAGGGACCGGAGGCAAGAGGGATTAAGTCACCTGTGCAAAGTCACATCGATTTATGCTGACTGTGGAGCCTGAGCTCTTGACCACTAGGCTGGGCAAAGCAGATAGGCCTTGTTTGAGCACCCTCAGAGTCTGCAGGGAGGGTGTACTACGTGGGGTCCTACCCGGAAATCACTAGAACAGGAGGTACCAATGGTCAGACACTGAGCTGTCTCCCCAGCAGGGCCCATCCAACAGGATTATCTTTCCTTAATAGATGGGCTCAGAGAGGTTGAGCAGCTTACCCCAAGCCACTCATTTTATGACATAGCCTGGGCTGCTCTGGACTCCTGGTTCGGTGCTCTTTGCGTAGCACTCCTTGGTCCTGTCTCCACCAGTACATGTGGTGTCTCAGAGCTGGTGGCACTTGGTGCTGCTGACCCCCCTCTAGTCTCTCTTGTGCCTCTCTGCCCTGCTTCCAGCCATTGAAGCCATGAAGAAGGCCTACCAGGAAGAGCTGAGCCGAGAGCTGAGCAAAACACGGAGTCTCCAGCAGGGCCCAGATGGCCTCCGGAAGCAGCACCAGTAAGATGATGCCAGGGCCCAACTGCCCACCCTGATGGTTATGGGTTGAGGAACTTTGCTGAGGCCCCTTGGCAGAGGACACATCAGTTTGCCCCTAGCTGAGATTCCTGCTCCAGTCTCATGGGTGCAAGAAACAGAAGTAGAATGTCCTCAGGCGGACCCCATGCCAGTCCTCACAGACAGTTCTTCAGGTGCCTTCTTGTCTTCGCTGGTCCCGGCCTCCACCCACCTCTTCACCCCTTAGTCTCCGCTAGAGCTCGGCTGCAGTGTCACTGTTGACCAGTAGGCCTCTCCCTGCCCCAGAGCACAGTTTTGGAATGTTGAGGCTTCAGGGACTTTAAAGATGGGCTCCTCCGGCCGGGCACGGTGGCTCACGCCTCAATCCCAGCACTTTGGGAGACTGAGGCAGGCGGATCACCTGACGTCAGGAGTTTGAAACTAGCCTGGCCAGCATGGTGAAACACCATCTCTACGAAAAATACAAAAGTTAGCTGAGTGTGGTGGCGGGTGCCTGTAATTCCAGCTACTTGGGAGACTGAGGCAGGAGAATCACTTGAACCCAGGAGGTGGAGGTTGCAGTGAGCCAAGATTGTGCCACTGCACTCCAGCCTGGGCAACAAGAGTGAGAGCAAGACCCCATTTAAAAAAGAAAGAAAAAGGAAAAAAGATGGGCTCCTCCAAGCCACCCTCACTTAGGGGAAATACCTGTAGCCCAGAGAGGCTATCACTGGTTCACAGCCCCACAGCAGGCTAAACGCAAACCTAAAGAGGGAACCCCAGAGTCCTGGCATGCTTTGAGTCTGCCCTGACTGGACTCCAGGCTTGGCAGGGGCAAGATAACCTATGCTCTCCTTTGCTCCTCCTCTGGGGCAGGTCAGATGTGGAGGCACTGAAGCGGGAGCTGCAGGTGCTATCGGAGCAGTACTCGCAGAAGTGCCTGGAGATAGGGGCGCTCACGCGGCAGGCCGAGGAGCGTGAGCACACACTGCGCCGCTGCCAGCAGGAGGGCCAGGAGCTGCTGCGCCACAACCAGGTGGGCCTGGCCCCAAGTTGAGGGGACACGGGCGGGTCCCAGCACCCCTCCCCTGACCACCATGCCTCTCCCAGGAGCTGCATGGCCGCCTGTCAGAGGAGATAGACCAGCTGCGTGGCTTCATTGCCTCACAGGGCATGGGCAACGGCTGCGGGCGCAGCAATGAGCGGAGTTCCTGCGAGCTGGAGGTGAGTGCCCTCACTAGCACCAGGCAGCCCAGTGGTTCTCGGGGCAGGGCTATGGTGCACCCCCGCCACAGGCTGCATGTCACCTGTGGCAGGAAAGCCAAGTCTCTGAGTGGCTTGGCCAGCCTGACTAGGCCAGAACACCTACTACGCATCCAGTAGCCAGAATTCTTCCCTCCCACCTGCGTTGTGTCACCTACCTGCCGTGTACCATAGGAAATCACTCCACTTCTCTGAGTCCCAGTAGCTCATCTGTAAAATGGCACCAGCACCCCAGCACCTTCCTTACTGGGAAATATTGGGGTAAGAAAATATGTGTGTGTGTGTGTGTGTGTGTGTGCCAGGATCACTGTAGTCTTGTCTTTTCTTTCCTTTTCTTTCTTTTTTTTTTTTTTTTTTTTTGAGACAGAGTCCCGCTCTGTCACCCAGGCTGCAGTGCAGTGACACGATCTTGGCTCACTGCAACCTCTGCCTCCCCAGTTCAAGTGATTCTCCTGCCTCAGCCTCCCAAGTAGCTAGGATTACAGGCCTGCACCACCACACCTGGCTAATTTTTTATATTTTTGGTAGAGACAGGGTTTCACTATGTTGGCCAGGCTGGTCTCGAACTCCAGACCTCAAGTGATCCGCTGGCCTTGGCCTCCTAAAGTGCTGGGATTACAGTGTGAGCCACCATACCCAGCCTCAGTATTTCTTTCTTTTTTTTTTCAGACGGAGTTTTGCTATTGTTGCCCAGGCTGGAGTGCAGTGGCGCCATCTCGGCTCACTGCGGCCTCTGCCTCCTGGGTTCAAGCCATTCTCCTGCCTCAGCTTCCCAAGTAGCTGGGATTACAGGCATGTGCCACCATGCCTGGCTAATTTTGTATTTTTAGTAGAGACAGGGTTTCTCCATGTTGATCAGGCTGGTCTCGAACTCCCAACCTCAGGTGATCCGCCCACCTCGGCCTCCCAAAGTGTTGCAATTACAGGCATGAGCCACTGTGCCCAGCCGATATTTTATTTCTTTAACAAACACTTAGGTGAGGCTTACTGTGTACCTAGAACTTCTGGAAGCCCTTTTTGTCTGTTAACTCATCTAATCTTCCTGACAGGTCCATACATTAGCTACTGTTACTGTCCCCATTTACAGATTAGGAAACTGAGACACAGGAAGGTCAAGTACCTTACCAAAGCTTGCATAGCTGGACTGGGATTTGAACCAGGCAGTCTGGCTCCATTCTGAGCTTTTAAGCCTCCCCAGACCTGGCTGAATTTGTTTCCTCCTTGGTCAGGTCAGCAGCACCTGGCCCTCAGGGTTGGGGAGGGGTTAATGAGGTGCCTTGTGGAGTGGCTCAGCCTGCTCAGGTTTATGTAGGGCTTCTTTTCATCCATCTTACCCCCGAGGTGAGAGCCTGGTGCTGCATGAGGGTTGCAGCAGAGATGACCATGAGATATCCATTCACACAGGCTGGACAGGGGTGAGAGTAAGGGAAGGCAAAGCAGGGGAATCAGAGAGGGCTTCCTGGAGGAGTCTGCCTCCAGGGTTTAGAGGGTTTTGGTGCAGATAGGGGCTGCATTCTAGGGGCCTGAGGCAGAGAAAACCTGGGCTGCAGGGCACTGTGGGCCAGGGTAGCTCTGGCTTCTGGCCCTGAGTCAGCCCAGCACCTATGTCCCCAGGTGCTGCTTCGTGTAAAAGAGAATGAACTCCAGTACCTGAAGAAGGAAGTGCAGTGCCTCCGGGACGAACTCCAGATGATGCAGAAGGTAAGTCCCGCTGCTGGGCGTGGGGGCCGTGGGGGCCTGTGGAGCCACCTGGATGCCATCCCGTGAGCACCTGCTCTGTGCCAAGCCCTCCACTTGCTTCATCCTTCCTCAGGCTCTCCTGTGCTTCTCCCATGTAGGTGTCGTCATCCCCATTCACTGACAGGGAAACTAAGGCTAAGAAAGGGGAAGTGAGTTCCCCAAGGCCGTACTTGCTTCTGTTTATTTAGCGTTATTTAATTTATTGATTGTTATTGAGCACCTCCTATGTCCCGGGCACTGTGCTAGGTGCTGGGAAGACAGATGTGAACAAAATAGCCCCAAATCTCTGCTGTGGGGAGCTTGCACTCCAGTGAGAATAACCGCGTTGCTAGGAGTTGGGTGGGTCGGGGTTCAGCCCAAGTCTGAGTCTGCAGCCCGCCTGGGCCACCGTTGGCTGCTATGTCACTGCCTGGTGCATTCTGTCAGTTTGGGGCAGGAAGTGGACGTGTTGGTGGCTCTGTAAGTGCACGTGAGCCAGACCATGTTTACCGCACTTGAAGAACAGGCGGCGTGAACTCACGGGAAGGGCCCGAGCACCCAGCCAGGCTGACCTGGTTCTCATCCCAGCCGCTCACTGCCCTGCGGTCTTGGGCAAAATCTCCTTCCCCCAAACAGGATGAGGATGACAATGATACCTGTGTCCCTAGGTGGTACCAGGGAGGTGGGAGAGGGAAGCCCAGGACCCAGGGCCATCTCCGGGAGCCACCTGGAGGGATGAAGCAAGGGGCCGCGGGGAGGTCTGGCTGCTGGTACTGCCCATGTGCCAGGTGGGCAGGGCTGGAGGGAGAGGCTTCATGCCCTCATACCTGCCTCCTGCCCCCCAGGACAAGCGCTTCACCTCGGGAAAGTACCAGGATGTCTACGTGGAGCTGAGCCACATCAAGACGCGGTCCGAGCGGGAGATCGAGCAGCTGAAGGAGCACCTGCGCCTTGCCATGGCCGCCCTCCAGGAGAAGGAGTCAATGCGCAACAGCCTGGCTGAGTAGAGGTGGGTGCCAAGGTGTGCGCCCTGCACGGTGGGCAGGGGCTGAGGCTCTCCCACAACCAGGACTCCTGGACCACCCCAGCCAGGCCACTTTCTTCTTCTGGCCTCCAATTCCCGTTTTGTAAAAGGGACGATGAACCCAGCAACATGGGATTGTTGCAGAGATCCCATCAGACCCGGGCCACAGGCTGCTTCATCACCTTAAGCCTGTTCCTTCAGAGCTGGGCGGCACAGTGCAGAGCCATGGCCTGCTCAGTGCACCCCCCTTCTTGGGGCTGGAGGCAAATGCAGTGTTCACATCCCTGACCCCCACAGGGAGTCTCCGCTGAGCTTCACACACAGATATCGCACACCAAGGTCAGGCCTCTGTCCCATTTAGTCTTACACTCGTTCTTGACTTAGCAGGGCTCAAAGTGGTTGGTTGATTGGTTGTTTTGAGACAAGGTCTTACTCTTACCTGGGCTGGAGTGCAGTGATGCAATCACGGCTCACTGCAGCCTCAACCTCCTAGGCTCAAGGGATCCTCCCACCTCAGCCTTCTGAGTAGCTGGGACCACAGGCCCACACCACCATGCCCAGATAATTTTTGTACTTTTTGCATAGGCGAGGTTTCGCCATTATTTCCCGGGCTGGTCTCGAACTCCTGGGCTCAAGCAGTCTACCTGCCTCAGCCTCCCAAAATTCTGAGATTACAGGCATGAGCCGCTGCACCTGGCCAAAGTGTTCTTATTTTTGCTTTTCCAATGCCACATCTACCTGGAGCATCCTCTTTCTGCTAAATCCTCGTGGACTTCCTAAGGCACGCAGGAGAGGCCACCCTATGGCCGAGCTACTCGCGAAGGAGCTAGGAAGAGCGGATCTGACTACCTTCAGGACCGAGAGGTGGTGGAAGGACCCACTCAGCACCCTTGCTTGGCCTTGGGATAGCCTCGCAGCCCCTCAGCCCAGGCCTCAGCCCTGTTGCACCTTGTCTTTCAGGTCCCGCTCAGCTGCAGACCCTCCAGGCTGGAGGACCAGCCGCCCTCTTTCCCTTCTGGATGGAAGTCAAAAGCCAAGCTTTCTCCCCACCCTCTGTGGGCCACACGTGCACTTGCACCCACCACACACCCACACACAGACACAGACACACACACACGTGCACACATGTACACACGGACACACACACACACACTCTGCGTATCTGAGCGCGCCCCTCGCACTGGGTCTTACCTTGCACCTTCTTCAGGATTTTATATGTGAAGAGATTTTTATAGAGATTTTTTTCCTTTTTTTCCAAAACACTTTATACTTTAAAAAAAAAAGAAAAAACAATTCCTGGTGGTCGTGTGCCTCCAGCCCTGGTCCCCGCTCTGTCTCCAGCCACCCTCTGCTTGGGCTTCTGGGCTGGTGGCCCTGGTCCGGGGGTCTGGCGGAGGCCCAGGCAGCAGCCATGGCAGGGTATCTCTGCAGGGGAGAGGCGGGAGCCTGCCACCTTCCTCCTACCCTACCTCCTACTAACACTTCCTGCCCCATTTGGACCCGTACCATGGGGCTCAGGACAGAGGGAGCCAGCAGCTGGCTTCCATGGCCCCACAGCCTCCTCTGAGGCTGTGCTGGGTGCGGAACCGCCAGAGCCACCCAAAAGGTGATTCTCTCCTGCCCCCTGAACCTCTTAACTTAATAAAATGTTCCAGCAAGTTCTGGTGTCCTAGATGGCTGACAGAACAGAAATGGAGATTGGGGTTTCTTGAAGTGGCTTCCCTACTCACACCCTACCCACCCCACCCTTCCTAAAGCAGTGGCCTCTGGGCTTCTGAGGGTGGGGCTGAAAATCCAAGGTTCCCCTTAGTAAGGACTGCGACGCCCCCAGTGTGGCTTACAGGCCAGTGGCAGCGGAAGCAAGTGAGAAATAGCAAGTACAGCCCCACCCCGACCTACTGAACCAGTGTCTGCATTTTAACAGGTGCCCCAGTGATTCACGTGACCTTCAAAGTCTGGGGAGCCCTGGAGTAGGGCCCAGGGCCCAGACCTGAGAGAGAGACGTGGAGCTAAGACTGGCCCTGACCATGACCTTGGGCAAGTCACACCCCTTACTAAGCCTCAGTTTGCTTCTCCATCAAATGGGTGTTTTTCTTTCAGTCCCAGTCCTCTCCTGAGGCTTTTCCCAGAGGTCATGCCCAACCCTGGGCAGGAGTGAGGGCAGGGTTGTGGCTGCCCCAGGCCCAGGTCCAGCGGGCTGGGAGTCCTCACCATGGCCAGCTGTGCTGATTGTAGTCTCATGGGGCTGGGAAGAGGTCGCATTTCTGAGCCACAGAAACAAGCCACATCCAGTAGGGGTCCTGGAAGGCTGTGAACGCAGAAGAGACCCTGAGCTAGCCTGCCGGTGGAAGAGTACCTTTGGAGGCAGCTTTGAAAGATGACTCTTCGGCCGGGCGCGGTGGCTCAAGCCTGTAATCCCAGCACTTTGGGAGGCCGAGACGGGCGGATCACGAGGTCAGGAGATCGAGACCATCCTGGCGAACACGGTGAAACCCCGTCTCTACTAAAAAATACAAAAAACTAGCCGGGCGAGGTGGCGGGCGCCTGTAGTCCCAGCTACTCCGGAGGCTGAGGCAGGAGAATGGCGGGAACCCGGGAGGCGGAGCTTGCAGTGAGCTGAGATCCGGCCACAGCACTCCAGCCTGGGTGACAGAGCAAGACTCCGTCTCAAAAAAAAAAAAAAAAAAAAGAAAGATGACTCTTCGAGATGGAAGAATCAGGAAGGGCCTTCCACGCGGAGGCACCAGCAGGAGCAAACGTCCCTGGTGTGTTCAGGGAAAGACCCACAGGAGAGTGACCGCGGGCAGTGAGGGGAGATTGTTTCCCATTCCCTTGCCAGGGATTGCTTGAGGAATGGACATGGGATGCAGTTCCAGCCAGTGAAATGCGAGGGGAAGTCTTGGGAGCGGGGTGGAGGAGGTCATCTAGGAAGGGCGTCCTTGGTGTTAGAGGCACAAGATGGCCGGGCACAGTGGCTCATGCCTGTAATCCCAGCACTTTGGGAGGCCGAGGTGGGCGGATCACGAGGTCAGGAGATCGAGACCATCCTGGCTAACACGGTGAAACCCCGTCTCTACTAAAAAATACAAAAAACTAGCCGGGCGAGGTGGCGGGCTCCTGTAGTCCCAGCTACTCGGGAGGCTGAGGCAGGAGAATGGCGTAAACCCGGGAGGCGGAGCTTGCAGTGAGCTGAGATCCGGCCACTGCACTCCAGCCTGGGCAAAAGAGCGAGACTCTGTCTCAAAAAAAAAAAAACAAAAAACAAAAAAATTAGTCGGGCGTGGTGGCAGGCGCCTGTAATCCCAGCTACTTGGGAGTCTGAGACAGGAGAATGGCGTGACCCCCGTAGGGAGAGGTTGCAGTGAGCCGAGATAGTGGCACTGCACTCCAGCCTGGGCAACAGAGCTAGACAAAAAAAAAAAAAAAAAAAAAAAAAGGCGCAAGAGGCCAGGCGTGGTGGCTCATGCCTGTTATCCCAAAACTTTGGGAGGCCAAGGCAGGGAAATCAGCTGAGGTCAAGAGTTCGAGACCAGCCCGACCAACATGGTGAAACCCCGTCTCTACTAAAAATACAAAAAATTAGCCAGACATGGTGCCAAGCGCCTGTAATCCCAGCTACTCAGGAGGCTGAGGCAGGAGAATCACTTGAACCCAGGAGGCAGAGGTTGCAGTGAGCCAAGATCACGCCACTGCATTCTAGCTGTGTGACGAGCAAAACTCCGACAAAAAAAAGGAGGGGGCACAAGGAGGGGACACTTCTCTCCTTGCCTTGTCGCCATCTTCCCTCATCAATAGCTAAAAATGGCAGAGCAGAAAGAAGAGAGAGCCAGGACCCCATGCCATCAAATCCCCCAGCCTTGGCACTGCCCTGCCTCAGCACTGCTTGTCTTTGGAGATCAGGAACATTCCTAGCCACTGGGAGATGGGATGCCTGCTGCTGGCAGCTCTGCCGTCCATCCTCACCATCCCACCGTCCTCCCAGGACAGCTCTCCATCCCATCCTCTGCCTCCCTTCTAGCCTCAACCTAACTCAGAGCTCCCCCGTCTCACACCTGGGTTGCGGGAACATCCCCTTTACCAACCCCCCTCCCATCCCTCCTCAGGGCTTCCTAGGGGAGCTACAAAAACCAGGCCAGTCTCTGAAAGGTGCTCCACATCTCATGAAAAACCGTGAGATCCCACTGCCCCACTATTAGAATAGCTCAGAGGAGAAGGTCTGCCGGTACCAAGTGCTGGTGGGGATACAGAGAACAGCAGCTCCCAGGTGCTGTTGGTGCGAGTGCGCTTTGTGCAACCACAGTGGGAAACTGACAGCTTCTCATCAAGTTAAATACGCATCTACCCTATGGCCTAGCATTTCCACTCCTGCTTACACATCCAGGAGAAATGAGTGCTTACATGCACAAAAGAATGAGTACCGTAATACTCGTATCAGCAAATAAACAATACAGCTGTCCATCAGTAGTAGAATGAATAAATTGTGGTATATTCATACTTTGGAATACTATACAGCAATTAAAAAAAAAAACCTGCTACACACAAAAATGTTGGCGAATCTTTCAGACATAATGTTGACCAAAAATAGCCACAGAAGAATGTAAGGCTGTACGATTTTGTTTACGTGAGGTTCAAGAACAGACAGAATGTTATGGTGATAGTGGTGAGAGCAGCAGGTACCTCTGAGCTGAGGGCATTGACCAGCAGTGGGCAGAAGGGAACATTCTGATTCCAGAAATGTTCTATATCATGGTCTGGGTTGTGGTCATGTGGGTACACACAGATGTAAAAATTCACCATGCCGGCTGGGCATAATCCCAGCACTTTGGGAGGCCAAAGCAGGTGAATCATCTGAACTCAGGAGGTTGAGACCAGCCTGGCCAACATGGCGAAACCCCGTCTCTACTGAAAATACAAATAATTAGCCAGGCTTGCTGGCGCATGCCTGTAGTCCCAGCTGTTCGGGAGGCTGAGGCAGGAGAATCGCTTGAACCCAGGAGGCGGAGGTTGTAGTGAGCTGAGATCTCGCCACTGCACTCCAGCCTGGACGACACAGCAAGACTCTGTCTAAAAATAAGTAAATAAATAAATTTGCCATGCCTTGCACTTACAATTTGTTCATTTTTAGTATGTGTGAATCATGTCTCAGTGGCACGGGGGGAGGGAAGAAGCCTGCTTTACAAAAGAATAAACCAGGGTTCCAGCAGGCACCCAGATGAGCCACCCGGAAAATGACCCTGTCACCCCAGCCACAGGGAATTTGACCAAAACCACATGGTTTGGCTGCAAGTTCTGGTCAACTGCTTCAGGCAGCCAGGCGTGTGCTCTGGAAAGAAAACAAACCGGGTTCCGATGAACCTGCCAGGTCAAACCCTACCTGTTGCCTCCAGCTGGCTAGGTGAGCCTTACTGAGCCACGTCTGTCTCTCCGGGCTTTACTTCCTCATCTGATGGGAACAATAACGTCTACCTCAGAGGACTCTGTAGGTGTTAAATTACCAACTTCCAGTTATCTATTGCTGTGTAGCCAATGACCACATATGTAATGGCCTAGAATACCACTTTTTAAATAGTCATTCATGGTCCTGTGGGTTGACCTGGCTCAACCTGACACTTCTCTTCGTGTCTTTTTTTGAGACATAGTCCCGCTCTGTTGCCCAGGCTGGAGTGCAATGATGCAATCTCAGCTTACTACAACGTCCACCTCTTGGGTTCAAGTGATTCTCCTGCCTCAGCCTCCCAAGTAGCTGGGATCACAGGCGCCCGCCAAAATGCCCAGCTAATTTTTTTTTCTTTTTTTTTTTTTGACACGGAGTCTCGCTCTGTCGCCCAGGCCGGAGTGCAGTGGCCAAATCTCAGCTCACTGCAAGCTCCGCCTCCCGGGTTCAAGCGATTCTCCTGCCTCAGCCTCCCGAGTAGCCGGGACTACAGGTGCCTGCCACCGTGCCTGGCTAGTTTTTTGTATTTTTTAGTAGAGATGGGGTTTCACCATGTTAGCCAGGATGGTCTCGATCTCCTGACCTCGTGATCCGCCCGTCTCGGCCTCCCAAAGTGCAGGGATTACAGGCTTGAGCCACCACGCCTGGCCAAATTATTTGTATTGTTAGTAGAAATAGGGTTTCACCATGTTGACCAGGCTGGTCTCAAACTCCTGACCTCAAGTAATCTGCCCACCTCGGCCTCCCAAAGTGCTGGGATTACAGGTGTGAGCCACCGTGCCCGGCATGGACATCTCTTTCTCCACATAGCCACTTCATGGGGCTAGCTTGGGCTCCTTACAGCATGGTGGTCTTGGGACAATCTATAGCCTGACTTCCTACATGGTGGTTGACTTCCCCGTAGAAAAGGAGTTCTGGCCAGGTGCAGTGGCTCACGACTGTAAATCCAGCACTTCAGGAGCCTGAGGCAGGAGGATCACTTGAGGCCAAGAGTTAGTTCAAGACTAGCCTGGGCAGCACAGCAAAACCTCATATCTATAAGGAATAATAATAAAAAAAAAAAAAGCCAAGCAGCCCGGGCGCAGTGGCTCACACCTGTAATCCCAGCACTTTGGGAGGCCGAGGTGGGAGGATCACCTGAAGTCAGGAGTTCGAGACCAGCCTGACCAACATGGAGAAACCCCATCTCTACTAAAAATACAAAATTAGCCGGGCGTGGTGATGCATGCCTGTAATCCCAGCTACTCAGGAGGCTGAGGCAGGAGAATCGCTTGAACATGGGAGGTGGAAGTTGCAGTGAGCTGAGATTGCACCACTGCACTCCAGCCTGGGTGACAGAGTGAGATTCCTCAAAAAAAAAAAAAAAAAAAGCCAGGCATGGTGGTGCACGTGCCTGGAGTCCCAGCTACTTGGGAGGCTGAGGCAGGATGATTGCTTGAGCCCACGAGTTGGAGGTTGCAGTGAACTGTGATCGCTGCCACCTCACTCCAGCCTGGGCAACAGAGTGAGACCCATCTCTAAAAAAATAAAAACAATAAAAAGTAAAGGGAGCCTCAAGAGCCCCGAGTGGAACCTACAAGCTTCTTATGAGTTAGACTTGGAGGTCCTGCAGCACCCCTTCCATCACTTTCGTCAAAAATGCGTCACAGAGCCAGCCCCGGTCCAATGGGAGAGGCGGCAGCAGCCCTGAGGGCCAGAGGGTAGTTCACTGGCAGCCATCTTTCTGTTCCAGCGTCAGCTACGCCCCAGCTCCTCTTTAGTCCCCTTTGTGGAATTCTCATTTTCTTCCCAGCCCTCTGATGTGCTTTCTCGGAGTCTATCCTCAGTAATCCTCTGTCCTCTTGTGAAGACTTATTTATTTATTTACTTACTTAGAGACAGAGTCTTACTCTGTCGCCCAGGCTGGAATGCAACGGCGCGATCTCAGCTCACTGCAACATCCTCCTCCCGGGTTCAAGGGATTCTCCTGTCTCAGACTCCTGGGTAGCTGGGACTATAGGTGCCCGTCACCACACCTGGCTAATTTTTGTATTTTCAGTAGAGACAGGGTTTTACCATGTTAGCCAGGCTGGTCTCGAACTCCTGACCTCAAGTGATCCCCCGGCCTCGACCTCCCAACGTGCTGGTATTACAGGTGTGAGCCACCGTGCCCAGCCTCTTGTGAAAACGTGATCTCTCATCTTTGGCTTTTGGTACTGTCTGTGCTAACCATCCACATCTGTCTCTGTCTCCGGCCCAGACCTTTTCCATGAACTCCTAAGACCTGGTCAGCCTCAGTCTCAAGGCTGCCATCAAGGCCCTGCCCTCCCTGCAACCCGTTCCTGTTCAGTGTGTTCTGCCTCATGAGTCAGCCTCTGGAGCAGGCTCCTGGGGATGCAGCATGGAATCAAGCATTCTCCCTTCAGGAGGGAGGTGAAATTGGAATCAGGTGATTAATTACAAGAAGCCACAGTCAGCACAGAGGGTGTAGCAGACCCAGCCTGGGAGGTCAGGGGAGGCTTCTTGGAAGAGAAGACGCTGGAACTGAGCAGGATTGAGCTAGGCTGAGAAGGGGAGAGAGTGCCAGGTCCAGTGAGCGTCAGAAGCTCAGTAGAGTTCAAAGGCTCTGAAATGGCTGCAGCTTGGTGTGCGTAGAGGGATCCGCGACGAGGCTGCGGGGACAGGCTGGAGCTGGAATCTGATTTTGCAAGGACAGTGGGGGTCACGTGTCCAAGCCCTAGCTTTGTGCTTAACTCAGTGGGAAGTTATTGGGGGGTTTTAGGTGAGCAGTGCCCTGGCTCAGGACGGCGATCTTGGCCATCCTCAGCATGTGGGGGCTATGGAAGGCCCTGAGTTGACCTAGGGTTTGGTGCAATGGGAGAGAAGAGGATGGAACCCCGAGGAAGGACAGAAGCCCGTAAAGTAACTGAGAGGTTCCCAGTGGCCCGAGAGAGCGAATGTTTCAGACGATGGAGCGGGAAGGGCTCAGGCTCTGGTGTCAGATGGCCCTCTGTCCATCCCCCTGCTCCCAGCTCTGCAACCCGGGGCAAGTTACATGACCTCTCTGTGCCTCCGCTTCCTCATCTGTAAAGCGGGAATAGTAGTACCTCCCTCCCAGAAGTATTATGAAAATGAGAAATGAGCTCATGCGTGTGAAGTGCTGAGAGGGTGCCTGGGACTGAGGTAAGTGCAAGGCACATGTGAGCTGTTAAGACTATTGTGATGTGCTGCTGTTCTGCTGTTGTAAGGAGTAGATGGAAAGGTGCATGTCGCCGGGTGCGGTGCTTCACGCCTGTAATCCCAGCACTTTGGGAGGCTGAGGCAGGTGGATCACCTGAGGCCAGGAGTTTAAGACCAGCCTGGCCAACATGGTGAAACCCGGTCTCCACTAAAAACGCAAAACTTAGCCAGGCATGGTGGCGCATGCCTGTGATCCCAGCAACTTGGGAGGCTGAGGCAGGAGAATCCCTTGAACCCAGGAGGCGGAGGTTGCAGTGAGCCGAGATTGCGCCACTGCACTCCAGCCTGGGTGACACAGTGAAACTGTCTCAAAAAAAAAAAAAAGGTGCATGTCAAAAATGTGACACAGGGCCGGAATAAGGGAGCTGCTTTATTTTTATTTTATTTATTTATTTATTTTTGAGACGGAGTCTCACTCTGTCACAAGGCTGGAGTGCAGTGGTGCAATCTCGGCTCACTGCAACCTCTGCCACCCGGGTTCAAGCAATTCTCTTTCCTCAGCCTCCCGAGTAGCTGGGATTACAAGCTTGCACCACTATGCCTGGCTAATTCTTGTATTTTTAGTAGAGATGGAGTTTCATCATGTTGGCCAGGATGGTCTCGATCTCCTGACCTCGTGATCCGCCTGCCTTGGACTCCCAAAGTGCTGGGATGACAGGTGTGAGCCACGGCGCCCGGTCTGGAGCTGCTTTAGTATTCGTTGGATGTTGCTGCCCCCACAGTCCTCAGGAGATCTGGCTCCACTTGGCCAAGCCCCAGTTCCATGGCCTGTGAGAATCGTGACCCCTCCCTCCTAGGTTGGTAGGTGCCCACAGTCACTTTTCAGGGCTTCCTTTCTCTTGGGGTTGGGGAGGGTGTGCTGCCAGGCACAAAGCCAGGCCCTCTGCAGTAGATCCACTGGCAGAATTGTGCTATGAAAGAGCTCTCAACATCTTGCCCCAGCACCACCCAGGACCCCAGCAGGTCAGGGGCACCGGGCAGTCCAGGAGGGTTTGACGTGGCCACTGGGTCCTGCCCGACTTCCCCTACCCCCACCAAGCCCTGGCCGGTCCCCCTTCCCTCTCTTGGCTGCTGCTGCTCCTGGGCCCCATGCCCCTGCCCTGCTTGCCTCGTCCCTGGTTCCCAGACGGGTTTTCCCTCCTGTCCAATCTGCACACCCGAAGCAGGGGCTTTCTAAAACTGGGAGCGGCCATGTTGCTCCCCTCTGTGAATCTCTGCCCTGACTCCCTGTTCCCTGAGGATGGAGTTCTGGCACACAAGCCCCTCTGTCTGCCGTGGTCTCCTTTCTCTACCCCTTTGGGTCCCCTAGGCTCCAGGCTTCCCCTGCATGACGGAGCAGTAGCGCACTCTTCCATCCTCACTGCTGTCCCCCCGCATGCACTTTCCACTCCCACCCCTTCCCCTGGCAGACCCCCTAAGACTCAGGACTCAGATCAGTCATCATTTGCCACCTCCAGGAAGCCCTCCCAGATCCCCTAGATGAGGCTGGAAGCCTGCTCTGGATCCCCCAGTACTTGGAACTTGACATGTTTTTTCCTTGTGGTTCCCCCAGACTGTGAGTCCCCTGAGGCCAGGGACCAGCTGTGAATCACTTCTGTGTCCCCAGTGCCCAGTACAGAGCACTGGTGTCTGTCTCCGAGGGATGTTTGTTGATTGACTGACTGACTGACTGGAAGTGAATGACCACTGAGTCAGGCACCCTCGAGGCAGGAAACAGCCACAGCCTCAGCTCTACACCAAATGGCAAGGGACTGGATGTCCCCATAAACCCACTGGGAAGCCCTGCAGCCATCCTGAAAGGCTGGAGGCTAATGGCAGTTCCCGGTCCACTTAAGGGCCAGGATTTAACTGTGAGTCACCCCTGTCATCCCAGCGTCCCACAGTACTTTACAAGGAGATTTGACTTTGATGGAGCTTCCGCCACGAGCACACATTATGGAAGGCAAACCTTTTAATGCCCACAACAACCCCTTGAAGTACTTCTTGCTCTCCCCTTGTTATAGGAGGAAACTGAGGCTCAGAGAAGGACATGACTTACCCAAGGGCAATAATTTAGTGACTCACATCCCAGCAGGTCTGACTCTAGAGCCCAAATCCCCTCCCTACCCAGGCTGCCTCCCTAACAGTCATGATACCTTTTTTTTTGCTGAGCACTTACTGTGGGCTGGACCCTGGAACAAGCATTTCACTCACAAGCTCCTTTAATTCCCAGAACAGCCTGATGAGGGAGGTGGTACAGTTGTCCCCGGTAGGGGGCCGGGACTCAGCAGCACAATGAGGTGACGTCCAGGTCAGTTGGTCTCACAGCCCAGGTGGCCCCCTGAGCTGACCCAGGTCTTCTCATTGGAGACTGCCTGGGGACCGGGTGCCTTGGGTCCCCCTGCTTGGGGGTAGGGTAGGCATGGGGGGAGGTCTGGGTGTACCTTGTTGAGGCTGACTTGAATGAGCCCCATGTGGAGGCCACGTGAGGAGGCCTCAATGTGGAGCCACCTCCACACTGCTGCCTCAGTTTCCCTAGTAAAGCAGGGCAACAGTTTATTCCCAAAGGGCCCAGAAAGGCTAGATCCCCCTGCAAAGGGCAGGAGGGGTTTCGGGGTGCCTGTGTGCTTGGCTGGCCCTTGCCCTGTCACCACCCCACAGCTCCAGCTTCATCGCCTGCGTCCCGGGGGCTGCCAACCACGCTTTCTTTCCAGAGCCCCTGAGCTCTTGCACAGGCTGCTCCCTGCCCGGAACTCCCAGGCCAGCCCCTCCCTAGCTCTGGCCATCCTGGCCCCAGTCGGTCTCCTGCTCTGTGAGCTCCTTGCAGCTTCTCAAGGCCAGGACTCAACCAGGCCGGAGGAGGGGGAGGAGCCTGCGTCTTCAAGTTGGTCACCTGGCTTGGCCATCCACTGGCCCTGGGACCTCGACTGTGGCATCTCCAGAGCCATATCCCAGCTGCTCCCATGTGGTTGTGTCCTCTCTCAGGGCGGGGCAGCTGACTGCACTGGCCAAGTGTGTGTGAAAGGTGACAGATGGTGGACCTGCCCTCTGGACTCAGCAGCGTGACATGGATACACTGATGCGGGGGGTTGGGAGGCGCTACAGAGAGAACTTCACAGGGACCTGGCTGGCCCTGACCCTCTGGATTCCAGCAGATTCTCACGATCTCCTGAGGAAGACAGGTTTATAGGTGTCCCTGGCTCCACGCCCAGGGTGTCCCCACAACCCAACTCCAATCTCATGCAGTCTCTCCCCTCTTCACTCATTCAGTTGCTGAAAGTCTGTGTCATCCACTAGCTGTGACCTCAACTGTGGCATCTGCAGAACCACATTCCAGCTGCCCCCATGTGGCTGTGTCCTCACTCAAGAGCAGAGCAGCTGGCTGCACTGGCCAAGTGGGTCTGAAAGTCGACAGGAACATTCATTCCAGCATTAGAAGAAGGAAGTGGGCCAGGCGCCGTGGCTCATACCTATAATCCCAGCACTTTGGGAGGCCGAGACAAGGGGATCACCTGATGTCAGGAGTTTGAGACGAGCCTGGCCAGCATGGTGAAACCCCGTCTCTACTAAAAATACAGAAATTAGCCAGGCGTGGTGGCAAGTAGCACCTGTAATCCCAGCTACTCGGGAGGCTGAGGCACAAAAATCACTTGAACCTGGAAAGCGGAGGTTGCAGTGAGCCTAGGTCGTGCCATTGAACTCCAGCCTGGGTGACAAGAGCAAAACTCTATATCAAAAAAAAAAAAAGAAAGAAAGAAAATGTGTCCTGTACAGATTTGCATCTGTGTTTATTCATGCTTAAACCTCTCCAGAAGGATTTGCACACATATGTTTGTGCTCACACACATCCAGGGTGAGGGAACCCAGTGTGAAGGGGCCCTGGACACACAAGACCCTGGGAACAGTGGTTCCCTCCTTGGGGAGGGACCCAGAAGGCCAGGGGACAGGGGTAGTGGAACACATTTCAGTGTTAAATGCTTTCATATGTTCTGCACTATTTCCCACGTGCATGTGATATTTATTCCAAAATAAAGTTTTAAAAAATAATAGTCCTGAATGGGGCATGGTATGGGAGTGGCAGGGCTGGCACTAAACTCAGGGCTCACTGTCCGGCTCTGCCATGCACCTGCTTCAATCAATGATCCTCCCTGGAAATTCACTTCCTCACCTGAGATGAGATGAAGAAATGAGATTAAGTGAGGCCCTGAGCGTGGCCAGGCCCACTGAGTCCTAGTAGCAGCTGTTATTCCTGTTAATATCCTGGTCAAGCCTGTTCCAGGCACCTGAGTGACACAGACATGAAGGGACACACCCTGTCCCTGCGCTCACCCTGCAAGGGCAAGGGGAGAGACAGCAACGCCAGGGAGAGCTGATGCAACTGACTCAGCCAGAGGAGCCAGGGAAGGCTGCACAGCACAGGTGACGCCTGCACTGAATCTTCAAAGATAAATAGGCATAATCAGGGGACCAAAAGAGAGAGGGTGCTCCAGGCTGGGGAAGCAGAGCCTGCCAAGACTCTGTAAAAAAATGCTGGGCACACCCACGTCCACACCACGTAAACAGAGCAGTAGATGCTCTCATGAACACCTGCGCTCACAGCTGCTCCTTCTATACACTCCTGCTTACATACACAGCCCATGCGCATGCCTGTCTGGGGCCCCCACGTGCACAGCAGACAGCCTGCCGGCTACCTGTGTGACCCACTTATGTCGCTCAACCTCTCTGGGCCTCAGTTCACTCACCTCTTACGTGGAGAAAATGACAGGGACATGGTGAGGGTTATATGAGACAGTACCTGTGGAGTACCAAGGGCAATGTTCAGTCAATGTTTGCTGTATGATCCTTTTGTAGTTCATAAGCGTGATGACTGGGCTTTCATGCTCATGCATGAGATGGGCCTCCCTTCAGTCTTGTTACAGGCCGGCTCTGTGGCTCATGCCTGTAATCCCAGCACTTGGGGAGTCCAAGGTGGGAGGACGGCTTGAGGCCAGGAGTTCAAGACCGGCCTGGGCAACATAGTGAGATCTCATCTGTAGAAAGGTTTTTTGTTTGTTTTTAATTAGCTGGGCACGGTGGTGCAGCTGTGGTCTCAGCTACTGGAAAGGCTGAGGTGAGGCCAGGTGCGGTGGCTTACACCTGTAATCCCAGCACTTTGGGAGGCTGAGGCGGGCGGATCAGGAGGTCAGGAGATCAAGACCATCCTGGCTAACACAGTGAAACCCTGTGTCTACTAAAATAGAAAAAAATTAGCCGGGTGTGGTGGTGGCGCCTGTAGTCCCAGCTACTCGGGACACTGAGGCAGGAGAATGGCGTGAACCTGGGAGGCGGAGCTTGCAGTGAGCCAAGATCGGGCCACTGCACTCCAGACTGGGTGAGAGCGAGACTCCGTCTAAAAAAAAAAAAGGAGTCCGCTCAAAAATAAATAAATAAATAAATAAATAAATAAATAAATAAATAAATTGTAGCTGGGCATGGTGGCTCAGGCTGTAATCCCAACACTTTGGGAGGGCAAGGCAGGTGGATCACCTGAGGTCAGGAGTTCGAGACCAGCCTGGCTAACATGGTGAAACCCCGTCTCTACCAAAAATACGAAAGAATGTAGCCAGGCTTGGTGGCAGGTGCCTGTAATCCCAGCTACTCAGAAGACTGAGGCAGGAGAATCACTTGAATCCAGGAGACAGAGGTTGCAGTGAACCGAGATTGAGCCATCGCACTCCAGCCTGGGCAACAGAGTGAGACTCCATCTCAAAAACAAACAAAAAGATATAAGAAATCCACTTAAAAAAAAAAATTGTAACTGGGCGCCGTGGCCCACACCTGTAATCCCAGCACTTTGGGAGACTGAGGCCGGTGGATCACATGGGGTCAGGAGTTCAAGACCAGCCTGAACAACATGGGGAAACCTTGTCTCTATTGAAAATACAAAAATTAGCCGAGCGTGGTGGTGCATGCCTGTAATCCCAGCTACTCAGGAGACTGAGGCAGGAGAATGGCTATATTATGGCTCAGCCTAGGGCCCTTCTCTTCAGACCTTTTCTGGGTAATTTAAATAGACACCTTTCTTGTTTGTTTAAGCTACTGGTATTGTCACTCACAGCCAATCATATCCTAATTCACTTACTGATGACCACTTTTGGCCAGAACTTGGGCTGAGTTTTGGGAACAAAGGCAAATCAGACGCGAGCCCCATCTGCCCATCCATGTGAAACAGAGCCCACAGGGGAGACCAAAGACCGAACAGATAACCTCAAGATGCATCTATTTTCTTTATTTCTTTTTTTGTTTTGGTTTTTGAGAGACAGGGTCTTGCTTTATTGTCCAGGCTAGAGTGCAGCGGTGTGAACATGTCTCACCGCAGCCTCGATCTCCCAAGCTCAACCGATCCTCCTACCTCAGTCTTTCTTTTTTTTTCTTTTTTCTCTTTTTCTTTTCTTTTTTTTTTTTTGAGACAGAGTGTTGCTCTGTCGCCCAGGCTACAATGCAGTGATGTGACCTCCTCCACCTGCCGGGTTCAAGCGATTTTCCTGCCTCAGTCTCCTGAGTAACTGGGATTACCGGCACGCGCCACCATACCCAGCAAATTTTTGTATTTTTAGTAGAGATGGGATTTTACCATGTTGGCCAGGCTGATCTCAAACTCTTGACCTCAAATGAGCTGCCCACCTCGGCTTACCAAAGTGCTGGTATTACAGGTGTGAGCCACCATGCCTGGCCTCACCTCAGTCTTTTTTGTTGTTGTTGCTGTTGAGATGGAGTCTCGCACTGTTCCCTGGGCTGGAGTGCAGTGGTGCGATCTTGGCTCACTGCAACCTCCGTCTCCTGGGTTCAAGTGATTCTCCTGCCTCAGCTTCCCGAGTAGCTGGGATTACAGGTGACCGCCACCACGCACAGCTGATTTTTTGTATTTTTAGTAGAGGTGGGGTTTCACCATGTTGGCCAGGCTGGTCTTGAACTCCTGACCTTGTGATTTGCCACCCTGAGGTCGGGAGTTTGAGACCAGCCTGATGACATGGAGAAACCTGTCTGTACTAAAAATACAAAATTAGCCGGGTGTAGTGACTCGTGCCTGTAATCCCAGCTACTCGGGAGGCTGAAGCAGGCACATGTCCCAAAGTCAAGAAAACAGGTAATGTTGACGTTGGGTGTCACTGCTTTTTGAAAAAGCAAACAATCTTCCCCCACACCCTCTGTGTGCCCCAGGGCTTTCCTGGGCACTCAATCGGTGGGCCTCCACTGAGACGCAGGAGCAGGGCCTCGGGTGTGGGATGGGGACCTCGGGGACTCTCCTGGGAGACTCTCACCTGCTGGGGCTTCCATGACCTCCCTGGCTGTGGTTGCCCGTGGCTGGAGGACACAAACCAAGAGTATTAGGAAGATGGGAGGGCAGGTCCAGAGAGGGAACAGGCCCAGAACAGTGTAAGATCATAGGCAGAGCAGGGGGTGGGACTCCAGCTGCTTGTCACAACTCCAGCGTGAGTGCCAGGCTCTGGCACCCGCATCTGGGTTTGGTCTCATACTGGACCTGATGTGGGAAAGGGGGTCAAGCAGAAGAGATTGGCTAAAGGATCTGAGTGGGGTGAGAAGTAGTGAGACGGGTGGCAGAACTCAACTCCAGACCAGACTGAAGACCAGCTGAAACACGGAAGAGGCACAAAGCACCTCTCCATAAGACACACCCACCAGCACCATGACAGTTTACCATTGCCAAGGCACCACCCGGAAGTGACTGTGCCTTTCTAGGGCAATAACTTGGAAATCACCCTTTTTCTAGAAATTTCAGAGTAACCTGCCCCCTTAAATCATATGTAACTAAAAGTAGGCATAGACTGAGCATGGTGGCTCATGCCTGTAATCCCAGCCCTTTGAGAGGCTGAGGTGGGCGGATGGCTTGAGGTCAAGAGTTTGAAACCAGCCTTACCAACATGATGTAGGCTCGTTTCTGCTAAAAATAGCCTGGCGTGATGACACGTGGCTGTAGTCGCAGCTACTTGGGAGGCCGAGGCAGGAGAATCACTTGAACCTGGGAGGTGGAGGTTGCAGTGAGCTGAGATGGTACCACTGCATTCCAGCCTGGGCAACAGAGTGAGACTCCATGAGTAGGGCAGGTGGTATGTGGCATGAATCCCCCGTGGGGAAGGCCTGCAAAAGGTCTCAACCTGGAGGTACTGGGGGAATAGAGCTCTAAGGCCAGGGGAGTGCAGGAGCAGATTTGGGTGGTTTCCAGGAGCAGAGCATAGGCAGCCTCACCAAACTGCCATAGCCCTGCCTCCCCTGCTCAGACGTGCACCTGAGAAAGGGCCTTGCCACGAACTCACTTGGCCTTGAACACTTTTCCTCCAACTTACCCTGAAAATGTTCAGGCCTACAGATGAGCTGCAAGAATGGCACCATAAATACCCCATGTATTCTTCGCTCAGGTTCACCAAATCTACATCGATGTCTAAACTCGTACGTTTTGCTGAATGATTTGAGTTTCAGACACCAGGACCCTCCCTCTTGATTCTTCAGTGGACATCTGTCAAGTAAAAGGACATTGGTCTGCATGCCCATAATCCAGTGCACACACTCTGGAAATGGAACCTAGGATACAGCACCATCTACTATGCGATCCATATTCAAAGTTCCTCAGTGGTTCCTGTGAGGTCGTTGGAGACCCTTGCTCTTTTTTTTTTTTTTTTTAGACAGAGTGTTGTTCTGTTGCCCAGGGTGGAGTGCAGTAGTGGCAAGATCTCTCGGCTCACTGCAACCTCCGCCTCCCGGGTTCAAGCGATTCTCCTGCCTCAGCCTCCCAAGTAGCTGGGATTACAGGCGTCTGCCACCACACCTGGCTAATTTTTGTAGTTTTGGTAAAGACAGGGTTTCACCATGTTGGCCAGGATAGTCTCGATCTCTTGACCTCGTGATCCACCCGCCTCGGCCTCCCAAAGTGCTGGGATTACAGGCATGAACCACCGTGCCTGGAATATTTTGAATTTTCATCACATGTATGTTTCTAATATTATGAAGGTTCTTTCTTTATTACAAAAGTAATACACGCTTATCAGGCCAGGCATGGTGACTCACGCCTATAATCCCAGCACTCTGGGAGGCCTGAGCAGGCGGATCACTTGAGTTCTGGAGTTCAAGAGAAACCCCAAACTCTGAGAAACTCTGTCTCTACTAAAATTACAAAAATTAGCCAGGTGTGCTGGTGGGCACCTGTAATCCCAACTACGTGAGAGGCTGAGACAGGAGGATTGCTTGAACATGGGAACTTAAGGTTGCAGTGGGCTGAGATCGCGCAATTGGCAACATGGTGAAACTCCTGTCTCTACTAAAAATACAAAAAATTAGCCAGGCGTGGTGGCGCGTGCCTGTACGTCCTAACTATTCGGCAGGCTAAGGTGTGAGAATCTCCTGAGCCTGGGAGGTAGAGGCTGCAGTGAGCCACTGCACTCCAGACTGGGCAACTGGAGTGAGAGAGACCCTGTCTTCAAAAAAAAAAAAGTAATACACGTGGCCGAGCGCGGTGGCTCACGCCTGTAATCCCAACACTTTGGGAGGCCACGGCTGGCAGATCACTTGAGGTCAGGAGTTCAAGAGCAGCCTGGCCAACATGGTGAAAACCTGTCTCTACTAAAAATACAAAAATTGGCAGGGCATGGTGGCAGGGCCCTGTAATCCCAGCTACTTGGGAGGCTGAGGCTGGAGAATCACTTGAACTGGGAGGCGGAGATCACAGTGAGCCCAGATCGTGCCACTGCACTCCAGCCTGGGCGACAAAGCGAGATGCAGTCTCAAAAAAAAAAAAAAAAAAAAAAAAAGACACGCTTATTGTTTATAAACTAAAACAGTATAGAACTGTATAAACTAAAAAATAACAGCGCACTGTCACCCAAATCCATTTCTCAGAGAAAATCATTCCTATTAACATGGAGTGTTCACACATGTACACATACTCATGGGCCACTTAACCAGCTTGGAAAACAACCCTAGCCACAGTGCTGCGGCTGCTTTTTTAACCAATCTCTCCTGCATCCTCATGTATTTATTGTTAAGAAGCCCAGCATCTCCCTCTTGAGGTCTCTTCCAGAATAGTCTGAGAATCCCAGGGGCTCACTCTGTCCAAAGGAGGCCAATCCTACTCTGCAAAGCCTAGTGGTGCACTGCGTGGGCTCCAGGGTTACAGTCCTCTCAGTTCATTCCAGGAGCTCAGCTCCCTGAAAGGAAAATGATGCCAAGCCAGGCGCAGTGGCTCACACCTATAATCTTAGCAGTTTGGGAGGCTGAGGCAGGTGGATCGCTTGAGGTCAGAAGTTCGAGACCAGCCTGGCCAATATGGTGAAACCCCGTCTCTACTAAAAATACAAAACTTAGGCCGGGTGCAATGGCTCACACCTGTAATCCCAGCACTTTGGGAGGCCGAGGTGAGCAGATCACCTGAGGTCGGGAGTTTGAGACCAGCCTGACCAACGTGGTGAAACCCCACCTCTCCTAAAAATACAAAATTAGCCAGGTGTAGTGGTGCATGCCTGTAATCCCAGCTACTCAGGAGGCTGAGGCAGGAGAATTGCTTGAACCTGGGGGGCAGAGGTTGCAGTGAGCCGAGATCGTGCCATTGCACTCCAGCCTGGGCAACAAGCGCTTACCTCCATCTCAAAAAAAAAAATTAGCTGGGCATGGCGGCACGTGCCTGTAATCATGGCTACTTGGGAGGCTGAGGCAAGAGAATCGCTTGAACCTCCTTGGGAGGAGGAGGTTGCAGTGAGCCGAGATCGAGATTGCGCCACTGCATTCCAGCCTGGATGACAGACCCAGACTCTACCTCAAAAAAAAAAAAAAAAAAAAGGAAAGAAAGAAAGAAAAGAAAGAAAAAGAAAATGACACCAGAGTGGGCAGGTTCAACAGGACTTTCAACCTAAACCACACATGGCACCTGTGTCCCTCACCAATGCCTGGCCTCTGGCACTGAGCTTGGGTCACTTGTCCATATCCACTTCCCATGGAGTGAGTTATTTCCTTTGAGGCATAAGCGTCCTCTCTGCCAGCTGGACAGGACTGTCCTGGTAGGTCAGATGGCAACTAATCCTACCAGGAGAGAGGAACTGGGGCCCAATCTCATTCCTCCTGGTGGTCCCCAGGCTGGCCACAAATTTCCCCACCTCTTCCCAGGTTAAGAGAAAGGCAGTTTTGAGAGTTGATTAAGAGCATGGAGTTGCCTGTAATCCCAGAACTTTGGGAGGCCAAGGTGGGAGGACCACTTGAGGCCAGGAGTTCGAGACCAGCCTAGGCAATATAGTGAGGCCCCATCTCTACAGAAATTTTTAAAATTAGCTGACCATGGTGATGCGCACCTGTGGCCCCAGCTACTCAGGAGGCTGAGGCACAAGGATCACTTGAGCCCAGGAGTTCAAGGTTGCAGTGAGCCATGATTTGTGTTTCAGCCTTGGTGACAGAATGACACCCTGTGTCAAAAACAAATAAACAACAACAACAAAAGGCCAGGGGTGGTGGTTCACACTTGTAATCCCAGCACTTTGGGAGGTAGAGGCTGGTGGATCACCTGAGGTCAGGAGTTCAAGACCAGCCTGGCCAATATGGTGAAACCCCATCTCTACTAAAAATAGAAAAATTAGCCGGGCGTGGTGGTGGACACCTGTAATCCCAGCTACTTGGGAGGCTGACACAGGAGGATCACTTGAACATGGGAAGTGGAGGTTGCAGTGGGCTGAGACCATGCCATTGCACTCCAGCCTGGGCAATAAGAGCAAAACTCCATCTCCAAAAAAAAAAAAAAAAAAAAAAAAGAGCATGGAATTAGACTGCTTCAGGTAAGTTCCTTCCCCACCTGTCAAATGAAGTAATAACAACAGCAAAAGACCAAATGTGTTAACACCTATGGATAGATCACTTAGCACAGTGTGGGCAGATAGTAACTGCTCAATAAATGGGAACTACTAATATATATCTGTATGTAGTTCTCTAATATCCCTATTTTATAAAAATGAGGTCCCCTCATATTTTTCTTAGCTTCCTTTTGTCAATTAATGTATCATAGACATTTTCCAGGTTTGCACATGCAGCCTCCTCTCCTATGTGAGAGCCTCATGGCCTTCCAAAGGACGCTGTCCATGCAGGAGGCTAAACTATGTCTGTGGGGCCAAAACCCTCAGTCTGTGCCATGGTGATATCTTCTGTTGCTTTAAAACTTGGAAATGGCTCATACCTGTAATCCCAACACTTTGGGAGGCCAAGGTAGGAGGATTGCTTGAGCCCAAGAGTTTGAGACAAAGCTGGGCGACATGGTGAAACACTGTCTCTACAAAAAATACCAAAATGAGTATTTTTGGTGTGGTGGCATGTGCCTGTAGTCCCAGCTATTTGGGAGGCTGAGGTAAGAGGATCGATTGAGCCCTGGAGCTCAAAGTTGCAATAGCCATAATTGCACTCCGGCCTGGGCCACAGAGAAGACCCAAACAAAAACAGACTTGGAAATTAGTTAAGGTTTAGTTCAGTTAGATCAGTTAAAGTTTAACTGTTAAACTGTCACCTGCATTTTTATTTCTTTGTCTGGAAATGTGTGTTTGTCTTTCTGTTCATTTGACTTCTAACCCACATGGGATGGGTTTTCCTAACTTGGGAGAAACAGGTGAGAGGTCAGCCTCCACAGGGTGAGGCTGTTAAGCGGGGGTGGGGGGTACCAGGACAGCTAGTGGCCAGGGCAGGACAGAAGAAGGCCAGCCATCTTTGTTTTTTGTTTTGTTTTGTTATGAGGCAGAGTCTTGCTGTGTCTCACCCAGGCTGGAGTGCAGTAACGCGATCACAGCTCACTGCAGCCTCCATCTCCCTGGCCAAGTGATTCTCCCATCTCAGCTTCCCGAGTAGCTGGGACGACAGGCCTGTGCCATCACACCTGGCTATTTTTTTTTTTTTTTTTTTGAGACGGAGTCTCTCTCTGTCGCCCCGGCTAGAGTGCAGTGGCCGGATCTCAGCTCACTGCAAGCTCCACCTCCCGGGTTTACGCCATTCTCCTGCCTCAACTTCCCGAGTAGCTGGGACCACAGGCGCCCGCCACCTCGCCCGGCTAGTTTTTTGTATTTTTTAGTAGAGACGGGGTTTCACCGTATTAGCCAGGATGGTCTCGATCTCCTGACCTCGTGATCCGCCCGTCTCGGCCTCCCAAAGTGCTGGGATTACAGGCTTGAGCCATTGTGCCTGGCCAATTTTGTATTTTTTTAGTAGAGACGGGGTTTCACCATGTTGGCTGGGCTGGTCTCGAAGTCCTGAACTCAGGTGTTCCGTCTGCCTTGGTCTCCCAAAGTGCTGGGATTACAGATATGAGCCACTGTGTCCGCCTGTTTTTTTTTTCTTTTTATTGTTTTTATTTATTTATTTAGACAGAATCTCACTCTGTTGCCCAGGCTGGAGTGCAGTGGTACAATCTCAGTGCACTGCAACCTCTGCCCCCAGGGTTCAAGCGATTCTCCTGCCTCAGTTTCCAGAGTAGCTGGGATTACAGGCGCCCACTACCACATCCAGCTTATTTTTGTATTTTTGGTAGGGATGGGGTTTCACTATATTGACCAGGCTGGTCTCGAACTCCTGACCTCAAGTGACCTGTCTGCCTCAGCCTCCCAAAGTGCTGAGATTACAGGCGTGAGCCACTGTGCCAGGCCATGGCCCGCCATCTTTGTTTCTGCTCCAGATGGCTGGGAGTCGTTCCATCTCCTCCCTCACCCCCTACAGCCAACCTTTTAGCAAGGACTCGTCCTCAATATTTCTGACATCTGCCTCTTCCTTCCACCCCCACGGCCACCACTTTAATTCAGAACTTGGATCACTGAGATGGCCCCTAATGGTTTCACTGCCTTCTTCTTCCCTTCCCTAGTCCATTGTCCATATGGAAGCTCGGGGCAGGTACAGTTTGGAAAGCAGATGGCACTACCTGGTAATGCTGAAGTTGTGTATACTTCTAGCTCCTTCCCCTTTGCACCAGGGCACTTGCAGTAGGAAAGTCACAGCGACATTGTCTGCAAAGCAAGAAACTGGAAATGGCCAGGCACAGCAGCTCATGCCTGTAATCGCAGCACTCTGGGAGGCCAAGGCGGGTGGATCACTTGAGCCCAGGAGTTTGAGACCAGCCTGGGCAACATAGTGAGACTCCATCTCTATAAAAAAAGAAGAAAGTGGAAAAAACCCAAATCTCCATCAACCATAGTGGATTCTTTCCCTGTTGCTGCTGTAACCAGTTACCCTTAGTGGCTAAAAGACACACGTTTATTATCTTACAGAGCTGAAGGTCAGAAGTCCAAAATGGGTTTTACTGTACTAAAATCAACACGTCAGCAGGTATGCATTCCTTCTGCAGGCTCTAAGGGAGAATCTGGTTTTTGCCTTTTTCTCTGGCTTTCAGAAGCTGCCTGCTTTCCTGAGCTCATGGGTCCTTCCATCCTATCGTCAACAGTAGTGGGCAGGTCTTTCTGAGGACATTATCTCTGATTCTGACTCTTCTGCCTCTCTCTTTCCCATTTAAGGATCCTTGGCCGGGCGCGGTGGCTCGTGCCTGTAATCCCAGCACTTTGGGAGGCTGAGGCAGGCGGATCATCTGAGATCAGGAGTTCGAGACCAGCCTGACCAACATGGAGAAACCCCGTCTCTTCTAAAAACACAAAATTAGTCAGGCGTGATGGCGCATGCCTGTAATCCCAGCTACTTGGGAGGCTGAGGCAGGAGAATAGCTTGAACCCAGGAGGTGGAGGTTGCAGTGAGCTGAGATTGTGCCACTGCACTTCAGCCTGGGCAACAAGAGCGAAACTCCGTTTCAGAAAAAAAAAAAAGATCCTTGTGATTCCACTGGGCCCACCAGGACACCTTGATAATCCAGGATCATCTCCCATCTCCAGGTTGGGTGATTAGCAACCTTCGTTCTCCCTTGCCATTAAAGGAACATTTTTTAAAGTTTCAGGGATCAGGATGTGGTCATATTTAGGGGCCATTCTTCTGCCTCCCACACACAGTTACTCATCGCATAATAGGGCTGGGGCTGGGGGATGTGAGCAGAATCCCTCCACATCCAACATATAACCACCTGAGGCCCCCAACTCAGGGCCAGTGCTGTTCCTGTGTTAAGAGAAATCCTGTGTTGGGCAGAGAGCTGGAGGCAGGGGAGCACTGTCCAGTTGCTGCACAGCAGTGTGGGGGAAGGAAGAGGGGATGTCTGTAAAAACCCATTGTGCTCATTTCACACTGCATGCCTCTGTTAAAACATCTCTGGCCAGGCGCGGTGGCTCATGCCTATAATCCCAGCACTTTGCAAGGCCGAAGCGAGCAGACCACTTGAGGTCAGGAGTTCGAGACCAGTCTGGCCAACATGGTGAAACCCCATCTCTACTAAAAATACTAAAATTAGCCAGGGGCTGGTGGCAGGCGCCTGTAATCCCAGCTGCTCAGGAGGCTGAGGCAGGAGAATCGCTTGACCCAGGAGGCGGAGGTTACAGTGAGCCCAGACCGTGACACTGCCCGCCAGCCTGGGCAACAGAGCAAGGCTCCATCTCAAAAACAAAACAAAACAAAACAAAATCTCATGTATCCCATAAATATATACATCTATTATATACCCACCAAAATTGAAATTAAAAAAAAAGAAAAAAGAAAGCAAAAAACCCCATTGACTGTACTCTCTGTTAAATTCCTGGGGCCCTGAAATGTTGATTGCTTTTCAGTTTGGAGAATCTAAGTGACACCTAGCCTGGACAGGAGGAGGGGAGAGCCCCTGTTTCTGGCAGGTTTCTAAGAGGAATCACAGGACCGGGCTGAGAGGAGGGGACCCAGCACCCAGGCTAGCACAGTCGCCCCTCCATCCCTGAGTGAGGGGCCATCTGCTGCTCCCCGCCTCTCCCTCACCCCCACCCCCGCCTCTATCTCACTCTATCTCAAGCCTTGCTCCTTTCCCCTCGGGTGCCTCCACCTGCCGTTTGCCCCGTCCTCCTCACAGAGCATGAATCTTGACTCATAGTGTGGAGGTCAAAGCCCTTTGGAAGTGGGAAAGGCCCAGGCAGGTGCAGATTGGTTATTTACTTGCAGGGTGCTGGGTGTGAACGGAACAGACACGTGCTTGCCTCTTGGGGCTCCGTCTCCGGTGGGGAAGATGCGCACTGCTGTCATTGTAATGTGCGATTTTGTGAAAAGTGCTAAGAAGGAAAGGACAGGGTCTATGAGAGAGGGTTGCAGAGTCCTAATTAGGGAGGGGAAGTTGGACCGGTGGGATTGAGGGAAAGCAAAAAGAGAAAGCAGGTAAGCTCTAAGTCTGCCTTTCAGAACACATGCCCTCCTGCAAATAATTCACAATCTTCCTGCACCTTAGCTGACAGAAAATTGCATAAAGCCCTCTCCAGCATACAGCACAAGCACCATCCTGTACCATCCCTAGCAAGCCTTTGTCTCCTTGCAGACAGCCCCTTCTCTGCTGTGCTACCTGTTGCAAATTTGCAGTGCATTTTCTTTTGCTTTTTCTTTTTTTCTTTTTTTTTAGACAAGGTCTTGCCATGTCGCCTAGGCTGGAGTGCAATGACACAGTCTCTGCTCACTGCAATCTCTGCCTCCCAGACTCAAGCGATTCTCCTGCCTCAGCCTCCCAAGTAGATGGGACTACAGGCATGTGCCACCACGCCCGGCTAATTTCTGTATTTTTAGTAGAGATGGATTTGCCATGTTGGCCAGGCTGGTCTCGAACTCCTGACCTCAGGTGATCTGCCCGCCTCGGCCTCCCAAAGTGCTGGGATTACAGGCGTGAGCCACCGCGCCCGGCAAATGTGCCTTTCTTTACCTACAACTGTCTTGGTAAATTCTTCTTATTCCTGTGCTACTGGCCTCAGATAGTTGCCGCTCACCTGAGACAGGGGTGACAAGATGGCTTATTCGTAGAAAGCGTAATGACCAAATTAGAAGAATTGGGATATCCATCACCTTAAACATTTATCTTTTCTTTACGCTGGGAGCATGTGAATTATTCTCCTGTAACTATTTTGAAGTATACAGTGGGTTATGGTTAACTGCAGTCACCCTACTGATCTATGGAACACTATGTCTTATTTCTTCTAGCTAACTGTATATTGTACCCATTGATCAGCTTCTCTTCTTCCTCCCCTCCTTGCTATCCTTCCTGGCCTCTGGTAACCACCAATCTACTCTCCATCTTCATGAGATCCACTTTTTTTTTTTTTTTTTTTTTGAGACAGAGTCTCGCTCTGTCACCCAGGCTGGAGTGCAGTGGCGCGATCTCAGCTCACTGCAACCTCCGCCTCCCAGGTTCAAGCGATTCTCCTGTCTCAGCCTCCTGAGTAGCTGGGACTACAGGTGTGCACCACCACGCCCGGCTAATTTTTTGTGTTTTTAGTAGAGACAGGGTTTCACCGTGTTAGCCAGGATGGTCTCGATCTCCTGACCTTGTGATCCGCCCACCTCAGCCTCCCAAAGTGTTGGGATTACTGGCATGAGCCACCGCACCTGGCCTTTTTTTTTTTTGAGACGGAATTTTGCTCTTGTTGCCCAGGCTGGAGTGCAATGGTGCGATCTCAGCTCACCACAACCTCTGCCTCCTGGGTTCAAACAATTCTCCTGCCTCAGCCTTCCAAGTAGCTGGGATTACAGGCATGTGCCACCATACCCAACTAATTTTGCATTTTTAGTAGAGACAGGGTTTCTCCATGTTGGTCAGGCTGGTCTTGAACTCCCGACCTCAGGTGATCCTCCCACCTTGGCCTCCCAAAGTGCTGGGATTAGAGGCATGAGCCACCACGCCAGGCTGAGATCCACTTTTTTTGTTGTTGTTTTTTTTAAGATGAAGTCTCGCTCTGTTGCCCAGGTTGGAGAGTGCAATGGCACAATCTTGGCTCAGTGCAACCTCCACCTCCTGGGTTCAAGTGATTCTCCTGCCTCAGCCTCCCGAGTAACTGGAATTACAGGTGCCTGCCACCACGCCCGGCTAAGTTTTATATTTTTAGTAGAGACGGGGTTTCACCATTTTACCAGGCTGGCCAAGATCCACTTTTTTAGCGTCTACATATGAGTGAGAACAGGCAATATTTGTCTTTCTCTGCCTGGCTTATTTCAGTTAATATGATGACCTTCAGTTCCATCTGTGTTGTTGCAAATGACAGGATTTCATTCTTTTTTTTTTTTTTTTGAGACGGAGTCTCGCTCTGTCTCCCAGGCTGGAGTGCAGTGGCGCAATCTCCACTCACTGCAAGCTCCGCCTCCCGGGTTCACGCCATTCTCCTGCCTCAGCCTCCCGTGTGGCTGGGACTACAGGCGCCCGCCACCGCGCCCGGCTAATTTTTGTATTTTTAGTAGAGACGGGGTTTCACCGTGTTAGCCAAGATGGTCTCGATCTCCTGACCTCGTGATCCGCCCATCTTGGCCTCCCAAAGTGCTGGGATTACAGGTGTGAGCCACCGCGCCTAGCCGACAGGATTTCATTCTTATTGGTGGCTGAATAATATTCCCTTTGTTTATATACCACATTTTCTTCATCCATTCATCCATTGATGGGCGCTTGGGTTGACTCCATATTTTGGCTATTGTGAATGGTGCTGCAATGACCATGGGAGTGCAGATATCTCTTCAATATGCTGATTTCCTTTCTTTTGGATATATACCGCGTAGTGGGGTTCATCTGAACCATTTTTTTTTTAGACTAGTCAAGTTCAGTAGTGACAAGGGGCACAAAGTAGAACAAGTGGCTGGGCTTGGTGTCTCATGCCTATAACCCAGCACTTTGGTGGGAGGCCAAGGTGGGTGGATCGCTTGAAGTCAGGAGTTTGAGACCAGCCCGGCCAACATGGTGAAACCTTGCTCCACTAAAAATACAAAGATTAGCTGAGTGTGGTGGTGGGCGCCTGCAATCCCAGCTACTCGGGAGGCTGAGGCACGAGAATTGCTTGAACCCGGGAGGCGGAGGTTGCAGTGAGCTGAGCTCGTGGCACTGCACTCCAGCCTGGGCAACAGAGTGAGACTCCATATAAAAAAAAAAAAAATTAGCCGAGAGTGGTGGCGCACACCTGTAAACCCAGCTACTTGGGAGGCTGAGGCAGGAGAATTGCTTGAACCCAGGAGGTGGAGGTTGCAGTGAGCTGCGATCATGCCACTACACTCCAGCCTGGGCAACAGAGTGAGACTCCGTCCCAAAAAAACAACTACAAAAACCAAAAAATACAATTGCAAACCACCACCATTTGACACTGCCTATACCCACCCCAAACCCTGCTCCAATTGTTTCTCTGCAATTGCCACTTTCCAGCATACTATATAATTTTTCTTTTTTTTGAGCTGGAGTTTTGTTCTTGTCACCCAGGCTGGAGTGCAATGGCATGGTCTTGGCTCACTGCAACCTCTGCCTCCCAGGTTTAAGCGATTCTCCTGCCTCATTCTACCAAGTAGCTAGGATTACAGGTGCCCGCGACCACGCCCGGCGAATTTTTGTATTTTTAGTAGAGACAGGGTTTCACCACGTTGGCCAGACTGGTCGCAAACTCCTGACCTCAGGTGATCCACCCATTTCGGCCTCCCAAAGTGCTGGGATTACAGTAGTCTACTGTGTATCTATCTTTTCCAGGGAACCTCAGCTCCACAAGGGTAGGGCTGTCTTGTCACTTTGGTTGATGGCTATATCCCAGCGCCCATCCCAGTGCCCGGCACATATTAAAGAATGCATTAAGATTCCAAAGCCAGCCGGGAGCGGTGACTCATGCCTGTAATCCCAGCACTTTGGGAGGCCCAGGCCGGTGGATCACGAGGATAGTTCAAGACCAGTCCGGCCAAGATGGTGAAACTCCGTCTCTACCAAAAATAAAAAAATTAGCCGCGCATGGTTGTGGACACCTGTAATCCTATCTATTCGGGAGGCTGAGGCAGAGAATTGCTTGAATCCGGGAGGCAGAGGTTGCAGTAAGCCGAGATCGCGCCACTGCACTGTGGCCTGGGCGACAGAACGAGACTCCGTCTCAAAAAAAAAAAAAAAAAAAAAAAAAAAAAGGATTCCAAAGCCCATAATGCCACAAGACCACAAGTGGTGCAGTGAACAGGGCATTGCCTTGGGAGTCTATCAGCCCTGGGCAAGTCATTAAACATAGGGGTGGAGATGGGGCCGTCCTGTCTGTAACGTGGAGATGTCACGTGCCAAGGGCTCAGGCACGCGCGCGCGCGCACACACACAACCAACCATTAGTAAGGACACGACCCCTAGCATTCTAATGCGATTTATACTTTTCCATGCAGGAATTCATTTCCCCGTCTCACTAAGCCCAGAGACAGGTAGAGCCGACAGGTGGAAGAACTGAGGCCCGAGAGCGACAGCGGGGGGATCCTCCCTGCGCCACGGCACAGCCTGGACCCTCCCCGCGCCACGGCACAGCAGCTGTCCGACCCTCTCCCCACGCCCAGGCGGTGCGGCGGCTGCCAAGGGTCGCGGGCAGGTGGCGCGGCACCGGGGACTACATTTCCCAGGAGCAGTTGCCGCGGTTCCGCCGTTCCTGGGGTTTCAAGAGCCTCGCGTTAAAGCTGGCGGGGGAGGTTGCGCAGTCGGCCAGCTGGAAGATGGCTCTGCGCCCGGTGGAAACCCGAGAGCCGTCTGCCCCGGTGCCCAGGCGGGTTCTGGCGGGAGTGAAGAAGCCCCCCGGCTCTGCAGTGTCCCCGAGGCGAGGCGAGGCAAGGCCAAGCCAATCTGGAGGCCGTCTTTCCTCGTCTTGCCCGCCTCGGCTTCGGCCTCTGCGCCCAAGTCGCAAGGAACCCCCTTCCTTCCCCTCCAACTCCCTGGAACAGGGGAAGGGGCGGTGAATCTCGCCGCCTGACGGGAGAAGGGGTGTCCACTAGCTGGAAGCCCCTGCAACCCGAGGCAACCCCTTTCCCCAATCCTGGGTTCAGTTCCGGGAATTTACAGGTCGCTGGGATGGGCGGGGAGAAGGGACAGGAGAGCTACAAAATGAAATGAAGGCCCAGGTGTCAGGGAGCTGAGCCTCACAGTACCCCGCCCCCAATCCATCCTTCTAAGTCCCGGGCCTCCGCGGTAAAATAGGGGTGATGGGGACAGTGATCACAGGCAGGAGGCGCAAAGGATCCAGAAACCGGTGGGGAGCACTGTGCAAACTGTAAAGCACTGTGCAAATAAAATTATTCATCATCGTGTCATTGGATTCATCAGGTCTTTAAGACATGCACGGATCTGGGGCGGGGGGTGGGGTGACATGGCTCTGGGCTCTCAGGGTGGAACATCTCGGATACGGGGGTGGCTATTTGGGTGCGTATTAACCCAACCAGGTCTTAATGGGAACCCGAGTTGTCTTTGAAAATAACCAAAACAAAGCCACCAGAATGTTGTGTTTTCAAATGACGAAACTTAAGGGAAATTGACACCATCAAAAGAAGAACCTTGACCTTTTGAACTAACCTGACCCCCCATTGCTTCCCTTCCCCGCCTGTGCCACGGAGATAAGCCCGGAGAGAAGGCATCTAACACCGAGTCTTGGGCTCCCCCTCCCCCCTCCTCCCCTAATCATTTGGATTAATCCATCCCTTGGCGTGCGGGGGAAACCCATTAATTTGCCCTGGCTTCAGAGACTCCCAGGTCCAATAGGAGCCCTACCACACCCACGCAGCTACGATCCCGTCCCCAACATCAAAACCCTTGAACCCCTCCCTTTTACCCCTCCCCAGTAGCCTACTGTGTCTGCAAACAGCTCTTGGACCATACCGGGATGCGTTCATCATTTTGACCAGCAACAAACTCCCACTCCCAGGGTATTGTTTAAGTGAACAGTGACCGGCCTCTATGCTTAGGGAATAAAAGCGGGGTTGTGGGAGGGGGGCTCAGGGAGTAAGCGTCGCAGAATCTCAGCCCAGGGCCGCTGCCAAGCGGACCCGGCACGTGAGTAGGAGGTCGGCCGCAGAGAAGGGGTCCTAGGGTCTCTGAGGTCCCTTCTGCTGGCCTCTGGGCCACTAAAGCCCCTCGAGCTTCAGAACTCCCTGCAGACAGTGGCGCCCCGTGTCCGCCTCGTCTACACCTGCCAGGCAGCACGGGAAAATCTGTGTGCATTTTAACAAAGACATCGCATCTTCCCAGCAAAATGGCGGTGGTCGCGGCCACGGCTCTCTGAACTGCACACTTTCCGAAGATAGGTCACAACCCAAGGGATACAACCCCCTCCTCGACCTCTACCCCAGCGCCCCGCTTTCCCAAGTCCCCAAAGCACTCAGGGCCTCTCCTCATTACAGGGGCCCCCAGGACCGTCCCTGCTTAGAGCCTCTGGGGCAGCCTCTCCATTGTGGACCGCCCCCCCTGCCCCCACATTGGCTTCAAGGAGCCTTGGGACAGGGACTGAACCCTCAGGCTGGGCCTCAGGGATGGGGGCAGCGAGTTCTGCCTCTGACACCCCAAAACTTCCAGGCTAAGAGAAGCATATAAACGAATTCCCGATTAGGGTATATGGGAGATGTAGGGGTCTTTGAGGAGAAGAGGCCACCCGGGAGCCCCTCCTCATCTCTCAGAGGGTCCGGGCAGCACTGGGGGTTCGGCCTCAGGAGGGGACCTCAAGGCAGAGGTCGGGGGGCGCGCTGGGGGAGAGACGGCAGAGGAGGGGGAAGGGACAAAGTTTGAAAGTGCCCTTCCAACTCTTCCAGGGAAAGTTTCCTTGGGGGCCCCATGGACAGAGAGGGGTAGAGGTGTGGAGGGACCGGTGGCGGGGTGACCCCCGAGAGGTGACCGGACCCCGGGGGAGCGACCCCTCCCCCCTGTCCCGGCTCGGCCCGGCTGGGAGTCGCCTAGCTCGGGGCCGCGTGTGTTAGTTGGGGCCGCTTTCCGGCAGCTCCACCGGGCTAGGGGACCCCGCAGCGGGCCGGGAGTGGAGCCCCCGGTAGCCTCAGGGGAGAGCTTTGCTACGGGGGGTTTCCCACACCCGGGCTCCCTAGCCCCGCAGAGCCAGCCCCCCGCAAAGGGGAAATGTGCCGGCGCACCAGCGGTCCTCGGCGCCGTTTGGGGCGCGTGGCGGGCGCGGGGGGCGGCGGCCGGGCCAGCGGGCCGCCCGGCGGGGAAGCCCAGGGAGCCAGGCAGCGGCCCCGGGCGGCGGCGGGGAGCGGGAAGGCCCGGGCCGGGGGGAAAGGTCGGATTTGCTCGGCGGAAGAAACACAGATGGCGGCGGCGCAGCGCCATTCCGGGCCGGGAGCAGGCAGCCAGCAGCCCTGTCCTCACCGCGGTCCGCCCGCCGCCGCTAAATACCCGGATGCGCCGCCCAAGCGCCAGACGCGGAGCTGGGAAAAGGGAGGCAGAGGAGGCGGAGGCAGAGGCAGAGGCAGAGGCAGAGCCAGAGCCCGGTGCCGAGACCAAGCGACAGACCGGCGGGGCTGGGCCTCGCAGAGCCGGCTCAGCGAGCTCTCCCGACACCCCAGCTGGAAAGGAGAAGCAGCGACTCCTCGCTCGCATCCCCGGGAGCCGCACTCCGGACTGGCCCGGTAGTCAGGGGCTCAAGAGCAGATCCCGAGGCAGGTTTTGCTCAGCCTCCGACGAGGGCTGGCCTTTTGGAAGGCGCCTTCAACAGCCGGACCAGACAGGCCACCATGACCGAGAATTCCACGTCCGCCCCTGCGGCCAAGCCCAAGCGGGCCAAGGCCTCCAAGAAGTCCACAGACCACCCCAAGTATTCAGATATGATCGTGGCTGCCATCCAGGCGGAGAAGAACCGCGCTGGCTCCTCGCGCCAGTCCATCCAGAAGTATATCAAGAGCCACTACAAGGTGGGTGAGAACGCTGACTCGCAGATCAAGTTGTCCATCAAGCGCCTGGTCACCACCGGTGTCCTCAAGCAGACCAAAGGGGTGGGGGCCTCGGGATCCTTCCGGCTAGCCAAGAGCGACGAGCCCAAGAAGTCAGTGGCCTTCAAGAAGACCAAGAAGGAAATCAAGAAGGTAGCCACGCCAAAGAAGGCATCCAAGCCCAAGAAGGCTGCCTCCAAAGCCCCAACCAAGAAACCCAAAGCCACCCCAGTCAAGAAGGCCAAGAAGAAGCTGGCTGCCACGCCCAAGAAAGCCAAAAAACCCAAGACTGTCAAAGCCAAGCCGGTCAAGGCATCCAAGCCCAAGAAGGCCAAACCAGTGAAACCCAAAGCAAAGTCCAGTGCCAAGAGGGCCGGCAAGAAGAAGTGACAATGAAGTCTTTTCTTGCAGACACTCCCTCCTCTCTCCTATTTTCTGTAAATACTTTTCTCCTTTTTTGTCTTGATGCTCACCACCACCTTTTGCATCCTTCTGTTCTGACTTTGTAAGAGACAGGATTTGGATTCTTCAGAAATTACGGAATAATTCATTTTTCCTTAACCAGTTGTGCAAGGACAGCAACAACCAATCTCTGTAATGATGAGAATGTACTTATATTTTGTTTTGCTATTAACCTACTTACGGGGTTAGGGATTTGGCGGGGGTGGGGTGGGTGGCTTGTGTGTTTTGTTGGTTTGTTTGCCATGAAGGTAGATGGGGGTGGGGAGAAGACACAAGGCAGTATGTTCTGGCTAGATGAGAAGGGAACCCAGGAATCGTGAGGTTAGCAGGAGTATCTTTAGGGTGAGTGAGCTTTCTTTGAGTTGGGCACCCGTCGTGAGAGTTTCAGAACCTTTGGCCAGGAGGAGAGAGGTGGTAGGGAGCAGCCAGCCGGCAAAGGAAGGAGGTGGAAAAAACTGCCACTGGGCTGACTTCCACCTCCTAGTGGTGAGCAGTGGGGGCCCAAACCCAGTTTCCTTCTCATTTCTGTTAGTTTGCCCTTTCGGTCTCCCTATTGTCTTAGGGAAAGGGAGTGGGGTCCAAGTGACAGCTGGATGGGAGAAGCCATAGCTTGTCTCAGTCAGCTAGGATGTAGCTATTGGAGGATCTTTGTGGCTTCAGCAAATTCTCTTGTTAAACCGGAGTGAAAACTTTAGGGGAAGGGTGGGGAGTCAGCCAAGTGCCTCAGTGTGCCCTGTTGAAACTTGGATTTTTCCATGCAATCGATAGATTGTGTCCTAGGAAGACTTTTCTTCTGGATTTTTGTTCCTCCTGTACAAGAGGTGTCCTTGCTTGGTTTGGTGGGGCTGCGGCCACTTAAAACCTCCCGATCTCTTTTATTTGAGTCTTTTATTATAAGTAGTTGTAGCTGGGGGAGGGGGAGGGGGAGTGGGCGGGCAGTGGACAGTAAGACATACTGCAGTCGATTTGGGATTTGCTAAGTAGTTTTACAGAGCTAGATCTGTGTGCATGTGTGTGTATGTGTATATATACATATCTAGGGTTAGTACTTAGTTTCACGCCCGGGAGCTGGGAGAAAAAACCTGTACAGTTGTCCTTCTCTTATTTTTAATAAAATAGAAAAATCGCGTACTTGCGCGTCACCCCCCCCTCCCCCGCCTTTTTTAAACAAGTGTTACTTGTGCCGGGAAAATTTTGCTGTCTTTTTAAAACTTTAAAATAAATTGGAAAAGGGAGAAACTGAGCGGTGTATTTTTCCTCACTTTGAAGACTGGGGGATGAATGCGGAGCGGTTAGGCGGGCGGGCAGTGGGGACATCTGGGGCGTTTGCACCTGAGAATGGGGGGAGGGTTACAGGAGCTGGACAGAAGCCAGGAATCCTTAGTCCCGGAGGCTGCGGAACGTGCCTTTGCCGGCTTCTAGGCTTCTGCCTTTGGGGTCCAGAGGGCACCCCATTTCCGGCCGAGAGGTGAGTACGTGGGAATGCGGTGGGGAGTCTGGTGGGTTGGGCCCTGACGCGACTTCCTCCGCCCCCTTCCCTCCCTTCTGCCACCCGGACCTCTGCAGTCTCAACTTACAAGTCAAGCCGCTTGGTCCCTGACGGATCCCGCCAGGCACCGCCCACCCACCTTAGGCCCGCCTCCCACTCGTTAAGTCAGCCCCCCTCGCTCCGATTGGCTGCTGGAGCCCGGCCCCCGGCCACGTGACCAGGCTGCGTCCGCGATGCGCACGGCTCCCAGGCAGGCAGGGACGCTCGGGCGAGGTAGGAGCGATGTGGGCTGGGAACGCGTGGCGCGCCGCGCTCTTCGGAGTGCCCCGCAGCTGCCGCGCACAGTCAGCGTTGGCCCAGCTGCGCGGCATTCTGGAGGGGGAGCTGGAAGGGATCCGTGGAGCTGGCACTTGGAAGAGTGAGCGGGTCATCACGTCCCGTCAGGGGCCGCACATCCACGTGGACGGCGTCTCCGGAGGTAACTCTCCCTCCCGGAGTCGTTCCAAGACCTTTCCCGAGCTTGCGCTGGAATGGAGTGCTTGGAGGCGGGGGTGGGCGGCTCCTACACTCTTAGCTACTGGTCCCCTTCGCATCTCTCAGGGCGACTTTACGGCTTCCTAATACTGACTCTAGCCTGGTTAAACCCGTTTTGCCGGAGGGAGGTGATTTGCCCTTGAGCACCTTTTTGGCTCAGAAGGCAGGGCTGGGACCAGCCCTGTGTGAGCATGAGAAAAGGAGAGAGACACCCAGCTGGCTCCCACCGTGACACTGCAAGGAAGGGTGGTGGGAAGGCCGGAGCGAGAAAACCCGCATTTCTTGAGCGGCTGTTTTGTGAAGGCCTCTACCAGTTGTTGCTGCACGTGAACTCCTGCTAACTTCTAAACGCAGGAATGACTAATTCCATTTTACAAACGAAGAGGCTGAAATCCACAGATGTGAAATGGCTTGCCCAAAAGCCCCCAGCTAGCTGCAGGCAGCGCTGGAATATTGGAGCTGGAACATTGCCTAACTGGCCAGAGAGGACAGCTTCCTGGCCAAACTCATAGCAAGCAATCTGGTCTTGCTCTGTCGCTCAGGCTGGAGGGCAGTGGTGAGATCTCGGTTCACTGCAACCTCTGCCTCCTGGGTTCGGGCGATTTTCATGCCTCAGCCTCCCAAGTAGCTGGGACTACAGGCAAGTGCCAGCACACCCGGCTGATTTTTGTATTTTTAGTAGAGACTGGGTTTCACCATGTTGGCCAGGCTGATCCCGAACTCTTGACCTCAAGTGATCCGCCCGCCTCGTCCTCCCAAAGTGTTGGGATTACAGACGTGAGCCACCACTCCCAGCCCTCCCTCATTTCATTCTAACCAGTGGTTACTGCCTGACTGATTCGTGTCAGGCCTCACGTGAGTGGTGATCATCAACAGAATCCCAAAGCTGCCTTCTGCCAGGAAATAGGCATAGAACCCTTGGTGCTGTTGTACTCATTTGTAACATAGAGGTCCCAGGTAATCCCTTCTCTCCCTCAGGGGAAGCTTAGAGCCAGTCAAAAGATGGGAAATTAGGAGACCCAAGTTCTCATCCTGTTTTTGCCTTTCCCAGGCTGTGTGAACTTTCCCCTCTGGCGTGTTTGCTCCTAAGGTCAGCTGTGTTCACTCTGGGCTTTAGAATTCAGGGACTGGTATCTCAGGCACCCTACCTTTGGGGAAGTGGTTCTATACCAGGCAGCAAAGTAAACTGTGGAGTTCCAGGACTGCAGCAGGCATCTGACCCAGCCCTCTTCTTTAACCCACCAGGAAACCAAGGGGTCAGATAAGGAGTTAGTGGTGGTCTTCAGGCACAGGAGAAGCCTGTGAGGAAGGGTTGAGTTCCTCCTTGGGTAGAATGTGATTCAAAGCCAGAGTTTAGGCTGGGCACAGTGGCTTGTGCCTGAAATCTCAGCACTTTGGGAGGCCAAGGCAGGAGGATTGCTTGAGGCTAGAAGTTCAAGACCAGCATGGGCAACATAATGAGGCCCCATCTCTACAAAAAATAAAAATATGGCCGGGCGCGGTGGCTCAAGCCTGTAATCCCAGCACTTTGGGAGGCCGAGACGGGCGGATCACGAGGTCAGGAGATCGAGACCATCCTGGCTAACACGGTGAAACCCTGTCTCTACTAAAAATACAAGAAAATTAGCCGGGCGAGGTGGCGGGCGCCTGTAGTCCCAGCTACTCAGGAGGCTGAGGCAGGAGAATGGCGTGAACCCGGGGGGGCGGAGCTTGCAGTGAGCCGAGATCGCGCCACTGCACTCCAGCCTGGGGCACAGAGCAAGACTCCGTCTCAAAAAAAAAAAATAAAATAAAAATAAAAATAAAAATAAAAATAAAAATAAAAATATTTAGTTGGGCATGGTGGCACGCACCTGCAGTCCCAGCTACTCAGGCGGTTGGGTGGGAGGACTGCTTGAGCCTGGGGGGTTGGGGCTGCAGTAAGCCATGATTGCACCACTGTACTCTAACCTGGGCGACAGAACTAGACCCTGCCTCAAAAAAAAAAAAAAAAAAAGAGTTTAAACTTCTCACTCTTCAAGATGTGTAGCACTGACCCTCCCTCTGTAGCTGTTGAATTTGGTGCCTCTTCAACGGTGAATCCAGGTATGTTTCCTTTCTGGACCATTTCCCCAGGGCCTGGCACTGTCATCTTTCCAGGCCCTTCCTTGCCCCACCTGAGCTGCTGTATCCATCTCCTCTCCTTTACCTCAGGAATCCTTAACTTCTGTGCCAACAACTACCTGGGCCTGAGCAGCCACCCCAAGGTGATCCAGGCAGGTCTGCAGGCTCTGGAGGAGTTTGGAGCTGGCCTCAGCTCTGTCCGCTTCATCTGCGGAACCCAGGTACACAGTGAGTGATGGGGGGTTGTGGGGACTGATCCCAGCTGCCTGCTTCCCACAGTCAGCAGGGCTGGTTTAGCCAGCTCAGCTCATCCACGGCCCTGGGCCCACTGTTGGCCCCAGAGCTGTGCAGCAGAAAGGCTGAGTGCAGGCCTCTGTTTTGCTGAAAAGCTTTGGCCAAGAAACTTTATATATATATATATATTTTTTTTTCTTTTTGAGACAGAGTCTTGCTCTGTCACCCAGGCTGGAGTGCAGTGGCACAACCTTGGCTTGCCGTAACCTTCGCCTCCCAGACTCAAGTGATTCTCATGCCTCCGCCTCCGGAGCAGCAGCAATTACAGGTGTGCTGCCACACCCAGCTAATTTTTTTTTTTTTTTTTTTTGAGACGGAGTCTCACTCTGTTGCCGAGGCTGGAGTGCAGTGGCGCGATCTTGGCTCACTGCAAGCTCCGCCTCCTGGGTTTACGCCATTCTTCTGCCTCAGCCTCCCGAGTAGCTGGGACTACAGGCACCCGCCACCGTGCCCGGCTAATTTTTTGTATTTTTAGTAGAGACGGGGTTTCACCGTGGTCTCGATCTCCTGAACTCGTGATCCGCCCGCCTCCACCTCCCAAAGTGCTGGGATTACAGGCGTGAGCCACCGCGCCTGATCACACCTGACTTTCTATAGGAAAAGAGGAGTAGGTGGCAGGAACTGAGACTGAGGGCTCTGGGTCTCTTGTGATGGAGCACGGTTGCCAGTGCTGCCCTTTAGTGGCCCTGTTCCTGTGGGCAAGTATCTTAACCTCTCTCTGTCTTAATTCCTTCATAAGAAAACTGAAGATAATAACACTTAATAAGATCCTTACAAATTAAAGACTTAATACATGTAATGCTTAGAATAGGCCAAGCGCAGTGGCTCATACCTGTAATCCCAGCACTTTGGGAGGCTGATGCAGGCAGATCACCTGAGATCAGGAGTTCGAGACCAGCCTGGCCAACATGGCGAAACCCTTTCTCTACAAAAATACAAAAATTAACTGGCATGATGGTGGGTGCCTGTAATCCCAGCCACTTGTGAGGCTGAGGCGGGAGAATCACTTGAACCTAGGAGGTGGAGGTTGCAGGTGAGCTGAGATCACGCCACTGCAGTCCAGTCTGAGCAACAGAGCGAGACTCTGTCTTAAAAAAAAAAAAAAAACAAGAAAAAAGCATGGAACAGCCTGGCACGTAGTAGTGCTCAATGAATGTTGGCTATTATTTATTTTCCAAATGTTACAAAATAAATTTATATAAGTATGAAACTTAAATAGTACTTATTATGTGCCAAGAATTCTTTTAAGAAAATTACAACTATTGGCCAGGTGTGATGGCTCATGCCTGTAATCCAGGCACTTTGGGAGGCTGAGGTGGGTGGATTACTTTAGGTCAGGAGTTCAAGACCAGCCTGGCCAACATGGTGAAACCTGTCTCTGCTAAAAATACAAAAATTAGCTGGACTTGCTCACTTGAACCCAGTAGGCAGGGGTTGCAGTGAGCCATGATGGTGCCACTGCACTCCAGCCTGGGTGAAACTCTGTCTCAAAAAAAATAAAGGAAGAACATTACAAGTATTAAGTCATTAATCTTCAGTGACAGGTGCTATTCTTATTCTTCCTATTGAGATGAGGACACTGAGGTCCAGAGAAGTTAAGTGACTTGCCCAGAGGCACAGAGCCTATTGTGGTGGGATTTGAACCCTTGCTCAAGAGTCCATGCTGGCTGGGCATGGTGGCTTATACCTGTAATCTCAATACTTTTGAAGCCCAAAGCAGAAGGATCACTTGATGCCTGGAGTTTGAGACCAGCCTGGGCAACATAGCAAGACCCTCTCTCTAAAAAAAAAAAAAAAAAAAAAAAGTTTTTAATTAGCTGGGTGTGGTGGTGCGCACCTGTAGTCTCAGCTACTAGGGAGGGGAGGCTGAGATGGGAGGCTCACTTGAGCCCAGGAGTTCAAGGCTACAGTAAGCTATGATCTCACTACTGCACTCCAGCCTGAGTGACAGAGAATCCCTGTCTCATTTGCCAAAAAAAGAGAGAGTGAGTCTGTGGTCCTACTTGTGATTATCATTAACTGCCCTCTCAGAAAGGTGAGAGAGAAATGAATGTCAGTGGCAGAACTCCTGACTCACATCCGGTCACTTCCCAGCAAAGCCCTCACCCACACCCAACAGCTTTCAAATCTACAAATTAGAGGCCCAGATGAATCCAGAATTACCTCTGTGATCTTTTTCTTTGCCATTAGGCAACCAAAAAAGACACTCAGTGTGGTGTTAGGAAGACACGCTTCCTTCTCCACGAGTTCCCGTAATTCCACCCTTAGACCGCTATGGTAAAACCAAAGTCTGCCCAGGAAGGGAACCTAACAGGTCCCCAGTTCCTCAATGGGAACTGTCTGCCAGATTCCTGGCAGCTCTGGGATCACCCATGTGTGGCAGAAAGTAAGGAGGCTGAGGCTGCAGGCTTTCTGGGTTGGGTCTCTGTGGTCCTCCAAGCCTCTGTCCCCTCGGACTTGTCCCACATGACCCCACAGGCATCAACACGCGTCTCACTCATTTTCTTTAGAGCATCCACAAGAATCTAGAAGCAAAAATAGCCTGCTTCCACCAGCGGGAGGATGCCATCCTCTATCCCAGCTGTTTTGACGCCAACGCCGGTCTCTTTGAGGTGTGTGGAAGCTGTCCTGAGGGTCGATGGGGCCTGTTAGGCTGGGGAAGGCTTGGGGGTGGGCAGTCGGGAGAACCTAGCAGGATTCAGTGCCATGCCTAGAGGCTCCAGAGCCCACTTCTTCTGGAGGCCAAGGTTGGGCCAGGTAGGTGCTCCAGGAGGAATCCTGGGGCTTGCAAGGAGCCTGAGAGACTGTGGGGGATAAGCTACATCATCTGGAAGGCTGGGGGAGGTGGGGGCCTGGTACTCACCAAATATATTCTCGCCTCCTCTTACTAGAGCAGGGAGCTGGTCCAGCCCGGCACTGGGGCACGGGGGCCCAGATGGAAGTACAGGACGCCTTGCCTCTCTACCCAGAGGAACGGCCTGGCTGGCAGTACAGTTTTTTGATTTGCAGGACTCCTGGTCGAGGGAGAAGCCTAGGGTGGTTGAGTGATGGCTCTACGCTCACTGCCTCCCTCCAGGCCCTGCTGACCCCGGAGGACGCAGTCCTGTCGGACGAGCTGAACCATGCCTCCATCATCGACGGCATCCGCCTGTGCAAGGCCCACAAGTACCGCTATCGCCACCTGGACATGGGTGACCTAGAAGCCAAGCTGCAGGAGGCCCAGGTGGGGCCATACCTGGGCCCCCCCTCAGCCTCCATTTGGGGAAGGAAGTGAGGCTTAGAGAGGCCAACTCTTCACTGACAGACAGATAGCCTGAAAGTTTGAAACAGCAGAGGTTTGTCCAAGATTTGAACCCAAATCTCTCAGACCTAGAGCATTATTCTTTCTTTCTGTCTTTTTTTTTTTTCTTTTGAGACAGAGTTTCACTCTGTCACCAAGGCTGGAGTATAACCTGTCGCCAAGGCTGGAGTATAGTGGTGCAATCTCAGCTCACTGCAACCTCCACCTCCTTGGTTCAAGTGATTCTCCTGCCTCAGCCTCCCAAGTAGCTGGGATTATAGGCACCACCCCGCCTGGCTAATTTTTGTATTCTTAGTGAAGACGGGGTTTCATCATGTTGTCCAGGCTGGTCTTGAACTCCTGACCTCAGTTGATCCACCCTACTTGGCCTCCCAAAATGCTGGGATTATAGGCATGAGCCACTGTGCCTGGCACCAGAGCATTATTCTATTGTACCGTGATGCCTTGAGGTTTTTCCCTTTGTGTGTCTGTGTGTGTGTGTGTGTGTCTGTGTGTGTGTGTCTGTGTGTGTGTGTGTGAGTGACAGAGTCTCACTCTGTTGCCCAGGCTGTATTGCAATGGTGCAATCTCACCGCAGCCTCAACCTTCTGGACTCGAGCGATCGTCCCACCTCAGTTTCCTGAGTAGCTGGGACTACAGGTGCCCACCCACCCAGTTTTTTATTTGTTTGCTTTTTAGATGGAGTTTCACTCTTTTTGCCCAGGCTGGAGTGCAATGGTGCGATCTCAGCTCAGTGCAACCTCTGCCTCCCGGGTTCAATTGATTCTCCTGCCTCAGCCTCTGGAGTAGCTGAGATTACAGGCGCCCACCACCGTGCTCAGCTAATTTTGTATTTTTAGTAGAGATGGGGTTTAACCATGTTGGCCAGGCTGGTTTCGAACTCCTGACCTAAGGTGATCTGCCTGCCTCAGCCTCCCAAAGTGTTGGGATTACAGGCGTTAGCCACCACGCCTGGCCTGTTTGTTTTTGAGACAGGGTTTCACTATAATGCTCAGGCTAGTCTTGAACTCCTGGGCTCCCAAAGTTACAGGCATGAGCCACCATACCCAGCCAGTTTAAAAAATTTTTAGTACAGACACGGTCTCACTATGTTGCCCAGGCTGGTCTCGAACCCCTAAACTCCCAAAGTGCTGGGATTACGGGTGTGAGCCACTGCTCCTGGCCTGCCTTAAGTTTTAGCAAGCACCTTCTGTGTGGCAGGCCCTTGCTAGGCATAAGGATAGAATGGACACGTTGGTAAGACCTGGTCCCAGCCCAGCCTGCCCTTTGGGACCTTACACAGGAGAGTGAGGCCTGAGCCCATTCTCACTGCCCAGGGTTCACAGTGGAGATGGGTGAGGCTGAGAGGCACAGATGAGGGAGAGGATGTTCCAGCCCCCAAGATGGTGGTACCTATGTGCCCACCTCTGTGCTCACCTCTGTGCTGGGCACTGGGCAGGATGAGCTCTCAGAGCTCCAAGCAGCACAAGACATGGGTGGTTTAGCCCAGCTTGATACCACCCACCACCTGTTCATGTCTTTCCCGCAGAAGCATCGGCTGCGCCTGGTGGCCACCGATGGGGCCTTTTCCATGGATGGCGACATCGCACCCCTGCAGGAGATCTGCCGCCTCGCCTCTAGATATGGCGCCCTGGTCTTTGTGGATGAATGCCATGCCACTGGCTTCCTGGGGCCCACAGGACGGTGGGACCATGTGGCACCTGAGGCCTGGGGTGGGGCTTCTGAGGGTGGCTGGGAAATGCGGAGGCCAGTCCCCAGCCTGATCCATGATCCCTGGGCTCTCAGGAGGCAGTGACAGCAGTGGCAGCTTCCCTTGCAGGGGTACGGATGAGTTGCTGGGCGTGATGGATCAGGTCACCATCATCAACTCCACCCTGGGGAAGGCCCTGGGTGGAGCATCAGGTACCTGCAAGGTTGTGTCCCTGGGATCCCCTTGTCCTTTTGGAGGGCCCTGGAGGGGCTCAGGGAAGTGGGGAGGACAGCATGGACTGTACTTTCAGGAGGGGGTTGGGGTAGGCTCTGGCCCCTGACCAACCCCTCCCCCCACCTCTTCCCTTCTTCTCAGGGGGCTACACGACAGGGCCTGGGCCTCTGGTGTCCCTGCTGCGACAGCGCGCCCGGCCCTACCTCTTCTCCAACAGTCTGCCACCTGCTGTTGTTGGCTGCGCCTCCAAGGCCCTAGATCTACTCATGGAGAGTAATACCATTGTCCAGTCTATGGCTGCCAAGACCCAGAGGTGCGGCTCCCAGCAGGGATGGGGCAGGCTCGGGGGCCAGGGGACATGGTGAGAGCCAGCCTCGTGTGTCTGCCCAGGCCCACAGACAGCTCTGTGCCCACCAGGTCTGCTTCTGCCTGTTCCCCTCCCTCCTCTGTCTCTGCCTCTCCCCTCTAGCTTCTGTGTCTCCCTCTTGTCCATCCTGTCTTTCCGTCTCCCTTTTTGTTCTACCTGCCCCCTGCCTGGCTCCCATCTGCCTCTTAGAACTTGTAACTGTCTTTGTTGATCCTTCTTGCACAGACCTCGGGCCTGGTCCCTGGGAGGAGCGGGTGTGAATGCTCCACGGCCCCTTAGCTACCTGTGATACCTTGTACCCACAGGTTCCGTAATAAGATGGAAGCTGCTGGTTTCACTATCTCAGGAGCCAGCCATCCCATCTGCCCTGTGATGCTGGGTGATGCCCGGCTGGCCTCTCGCATGGCGGATGACATGCTGAAGAGAGGTAAGTGTGCTGGGACGAGAGAACTGGTGATGGGTCCTGAGAGAAGAGAAAGGGTAAACCCGTAGACTGTGAACCACCCCTCTCCCTGCCGCCCCTGGCCACACTGCGGCCTCTTAGGCCAGCTGTCTGTCCAAGCTTGAAAACTGCAGGCAGGCCGGGTGTGGTGGCTCACGCCTGTAATCCCAGCGCTTTGGAAGGCTGAGGTGGGCAGATCACGAGGTCAAGAGATCGAGACCATCCTGGCTAACATGGTGAAACCTCGTCTCTACTAAAAATACAAAAAAATTAGCCAGGCGTGGTGGCAGGCGCCTGTAGTCCCAGCTACTCGGGAGGCTGAGGCAGGAGAATGGCGTGAACCTGGGAGGCAGAGCTTGCAGTGAACCGAGATCGCGCCACTGCACTCCAGCCTGGGTGACAGAGCAAGACTCCATCTGAAAAAAAATAACACAAAACAAAAAAAAACCCAGGCCATGAGGCAGTCCCAAATCTGAGACTTGGGACGGTTCCCTTGCCCTCTGTGTTCTGCCCCCAAGCCTGTTGGTTCTGGCACGCCCTTGCTTTCTACCCTCCCAGGCATCTTTGTCATCGGGTTCAGCTACCCTGTGGTCCCCAAGGGCAAGGCCCGGATCCGGGTACAGATCTCAGCAGTGCACAGTGAGGAAGACATTGACCGCTGTGTGGAGGCCTTCGTGGAAGTGGGGCGACTGCATGGGGCACTGCCCTGAGCTCTGGGTAGGGATGAGCAGAGCCAAGGTCCACCTGCTGCTACAGGGTCAAAGGAGGTTTTCGATCGGCCCAGAGCAGAGGCTCTCAGCCCTGAACCAAACTCCCAGAGCTGGGCTGGGACGTGGCCTGCACTGAGGGCTGTGAGAATGTCAAACAACAGTTTGAAAATTGGCTGTGACACTCTGGTCTGCTTTACTGTCTCTGGTCAGGCCCAGTCCTGTGGCTGGTTGAAGAATCCGGCAGGAGCCAGGGCTCTGAGGGGAGGCTCCTGAGGACTGCAGATCTCCAGATCTCCACTGACCTTTTCCCTAGATTAAGATGGGACCCAGTGGCTGGGTGCGGTGGCTCACCCCTGTAATCCCAGCACTTTGGGAGGCCAAGGCAGGCGAATCACCTGAGGTCAGGAGTTCGATACCAGCCTGACCAACATGCAGAAACCCCGTCTCTACTAAAAATACGAAATTAGCCGGGTGTGGCGGCGCATGCCTGTAATCCCAGCTACTCAGGAGGCTGAGGCAGGAGAATCGCTTGAACCTGGGAGGTGGAAGTTGCGGTGAGCCAAGATCACACCATTGTACTCCAGCCTGGGCAACAAGAGCAGAAGTCCATCTCAAAAAAAAAAAAAAAAAAAAAAGAAAAGGATGGGACCCAGGCCTTTGGGAGATAGGCATGGGCCACCGTTTGTCTTGGGTAGCTTTTGTGCTGCTGTGGAGGGCCGCTGAGAACTAACCCCACAGGCCCTTTACCCTACCACCGTGCTACTCTGCGGTCCCGGAGTCTAGAGTCTAGCTGCTTCTTCCTCCCCATTGGAAGATGTCCTGTCGCTGCCCAGATAGGAGGAGGCTGGGTGTCCATGTTTGGAAGGAGAGGCAGAGGATTCAGGCCCCAAAGAAAAGAATGAGGATCACCCCTGGGGAAGCTCCGGACAGTCTGGAACCCTGTGTTCAAGCCCACTCTTTCCCTGCCTTACTCTGGCCTTGGGCAAGCCCCAGTCCCTGTATGTGCCTCAGTCCTCCTGCCACTATGCTTTGAGGTCTGGGGCCCTTCCATCTCGCTCATTCCAAGGCCTATGATGATCAGCCGCCAGGGGGTGCTGCGAGCACGGGCCTCGGCCGCCAGCTCGCCCCGCCCCTCCAGACTGGAGGCCTTGGGCCGCGGCTGTTTGGGCTGCCCAGCAGTCAAGGCCAGGAGGGGTGATTTGCTGCTGCCAAGGCCTCATCCTCCCTTGTCCCCCACAATGGCTCGCCGCTCTCCTGTTAGCGGGGCCTGCGGGAGGAGGGCGATCTCTCCCTGGCAGCCTTGTGGACCCCTTGTGTGGTGGGGAGTGGGGTCTGAGTCACCGCAGCTCCAACCTGAGCGTGATGTGGCCTTGGGAAGCTCTTAGTTTGCTTTGGGCAGAGGATGAAAAGGCCCTTTATCATTAACGACATGAAACTAGCCCTACGTCTCTCTCTGACGTCCGGCACCTCCAGCCTGCCCATTTGCCCGTTATCTTGGGATGAACAATGTGAGTTGGGCTCCAGCCCAACCCTGCAGGATCTGAAAGCTGGGATTCCGGGGATCTGAAAGCCTGTGATCCAGAGAACCTCGTTGCTGGGGTCCAGGAGCTTGGGGGGGGGGCGGGGCGGGGGGTCGGTGTGAGGGTGGAAGGCAGCCTGGCTGGGGTAGCTGTGGCCACATTAGCGGCAGGAATATTTGCAGCCCGCCACCACCGGGTAAGGCACGTAGCACCAGGCGCGCTGCTGCAGGGGATGTGCACAAGGGCTCAACTAGTAGTGCCAAGCCAGCAGCTTGATGAGCGTGGTCTGCGCTAGCCGGCAGGTCATGTTAAGCGCCACGGGCAGCCGCGGGGTGACGTGTGGCAGCTGGTGTGCACCCGGCGGGGCCAGAACAGAGGGCCCAGGTTCATACAGACCGACGTGAGGCGGCACGAAGCGAGGTCCAAATAGCAGAAAGTGTGTCGCCGCCCCTGTGGCTCCCGGGAGCCGCCGCTGGCGTTGCGCTGCCGGGCTGGCAGGGCGGGCATCGTCAGCGTGGCGATCCCCTAGGCCAGCTGGCCGCAGTAGCGCTCTACGCCGTCGGCCAACCCGCAGCTCAGCGTGTTCGGGTGCACCAGCCCGGGTCCTCCGCCGCGCTTCCTCCGCAGTCATCCAGAAGGTGTCCGAAGGAGGCGCAGCAACCCCTCTGGGTGCACGTGTTTCGGCTTGGGCGCCTACGGGTAGTCGCCGGCCGCCCACGACAAGCTGTAGGGCCACGCGGGGCGGGAGGCCTGGCCGTGGATCAGCTGTAAGTCCGCGTTCTGCAGCATCAGAGGCTCTAGGGACCGCTCCAAGGGCGCAATGTCCTTGTTCTCTGCGTCGCGCACGGGGTTCACGGCCGCGGGCTACCAGAAGCGGCAGTAGGAGTGAATGGAGGAGGTGGCACTGGGCGCACCCAAGGTCTAGCCCCACGGTAGCGCTCTTTATGGCTGCCTGTTCCTTCCTCCTTCCCTCCACCTCCGCTCTCATATTAGCATAGCGTTGCCGCTGCTGGGAGCTCTTTGCCTTAGGCCAAGAAGGACCTTGTGGGCAGGGGGCTCCCAAGGGCCAGGAGTGCAAAGTTATGAATCTCAGATGCCTTCCAGCCCGTTCCAGGATTCAGGCATGCACATTTCTCCAGGCTTCTGGGGGTCTAAGAGTGCATTACTTTCACTCAGTGGTTGCAGATCTGTCAAAGGTTCTAAAATCCCATCAAGCTGAGTTTCGCCATTCAGGGATCATAAGAGTCTACAATTCAGTTGTGCAATTCTATTCTGAATTATATTCAGAATTAATTCAATTCTGGCTGGGTGCGGTGGCCCATGCCTGTAATCCCAGCACTTTGGGAGGCCGAGGCAGGCGGATCACGAGGTCAGGAGATCGAGACCATCCTGACTAACACGGTGAAACCCCGTCTCTACTAAAAATACATGAACAAAAAATTAGCCGGGCTGGTGGCGGACGCCTGTAGTCTCAACTACTCAGGAGGCTGAGGTGGAAGAATGGTGTGAACCTGGGAGGCGGAGCTTGCAGTGAGCTGAGACCACGCCACTGTCCAGCCTGGGCGACAGAGCAAGACTCTGTCTCAAAAAAAAAAAAAAAAATTTATTCAATTCTGAAGGTTCTGAATTCAGGTTTGGCAAGTCTAGATCAGATTCCTAACAGTTTCAGTTCCGTGAGACCCTGCTTCCAAAAACTGAGGATTTTCTGCATCTGAAGAAGGTGAAGAAGGCTTTAGAGAGGCACCTCTGAGCCCTGGTGAAAACCCCGGGGCCTTCGAGGAGGTAGTTCTTTTCTTTTTTCTTTTCTTTTCTTTTCTTTTTTCTTTTCTTTTCTTTTCTTTTCTTTTCTTTTCTTTTTTCTTTCTCTCTCTCTCTCTTTCTTTCTTTCCTTTTTTTGTTTGTTTGTTTTTGAGACAGAGTTTTGCTCTGTTGCCCAGGCTGGAATGCAGTGGCACAGTCTCCGCTCAGTGCAACCTCCGCCTCCCGAGTTCAAGCTGTTCTCCTGCCTCAGCCTCCCGAGTAGCTGGGATTACAGGTGTACACCACCATACCTGGCTAATTTTTAGTAGAGACGGGTTTCACCATGTGTTGGCCAGACTGGTCTTGAACTCCTGACCTCAAGTGATCCACCTGCCTTGGCCTCCCAAAGTGCTGGGATTACGGACATGAGCCACCATGCCCAGCCTTAAGGAGCTAGTTCTGAGCATCTACCCCAGCTCCTCTGGCCTGGAATGCAAGTCCTGGCTCCATCAGTGCCCCCACACTGTCTTCTCTCCCCTTATGCACTTCCCCTTGATGCTCCCCAACCCCACCCTCAGCTTCTAAACACACTACACTCAGTCCCTCCACCTCTCCCCTCCCTTCCTTAACTCACTGCAGACTGCCTTTTGCCCTCAATACACCTGTTTACCAGCAGCCTCCTCATTGCTGAATCCAGTGTTTGCTCCCCAGGTGCTAGCCTCCTTAACCTTCTGGAGGCATTTGGTCATGTGGTCCCTCCTTCTCCATGCAGTTCAGGCCAGAACTCCATGACTCAATCACACAGCCATTCACCAAGACCTATTGACCTCTTTGGCTCTTGCCTAGACGAGAGGCTCCTAACAGGTCACTCATCAAATCTCTCCCCTTTTGTCCATCCTTTTCACCCTGGGCCATAATATGTGTGTATATATATATATATATATATATATATTTTTTTTTTTTTTTTTTTTTTTTTTGAGATGGAGTCTCGCCCTGTTGCCCAGTCTGGAGTGTGAGTGATCTCGGCTCACTGCAACCACCGCCTCCTGGGTTCAAGTGATTCTAGTACCTCAGCCTCCTGAGTAGCTGGGATTACAGGTGTGTGCCACCATGCCCAGCTAATTTTTGTATTTTTAGTAGAGGCAGGGTTTTGCCATGTTGGCCAGTCTGATCTTGAACTCTTGACCTCAGATGATCCGCCCACCTCAGCCTCCCAAAGTGCTAGGATTACAGGCGTGAGTCACTGCATGTGGCCCATTAACAAACTTCTTACAAAAGACAATGTGGGGGAAGAAAAAAAGAAAATGTGCAGGTCATGTCTCTGCTCTAGAACCTTAGTAGCTCCCCGTTGCTATCAGGTAAAGCCAGACTTTTTGGACAGGTACCTAAACCATCTGGGCTCCAGCTGGACTAAGGCCCTAGACAGAGCTTCTGGAGAAGGGTCTCAGGATTTGCGGGCCTGAGGGAGGAGTCTCTGTAGTCTGCTGAAAGGAGACTCAAGTCCTGGTTTCCCACTCCAGGAAACCCCAGTCAAGACTAGGAATCTTTTTTTTTTTTTTGTTTTTTAGACAGTGTCTCACTCCATCACCCAGGCTGGAGTGCAGTGGCATCATCTCGGCTCATTGCAACCTCCGCCTCCCAGGCTCAAGCGATTCTCCTGCCTCAGCCTCCAGAGTAGCTAATTTTGTATTTTTAGTAGACACAAGGTTTCGCCACATTGGCCCAGCTGGTCTCGAGTTCCTGGCCTCAAGTGATCTACCTGCCTCGGCCTCCCAAAGTGCTGGGATTACAGACAGGAGCCACCATGCCCGGCCTAGGAACCCTTTCTAAATATGGACTGGAGCAAGAATGTGCAGGGATAGGGGATGGAGTCATCAGGCTGGGCCACGGGAGGTGGGAGTGCCAGGGACTGGCTGGGCCCTGGGCACAGAGGGGTTAACTACAAAGCAAATCACAGAGAGCGAGATCAATGGGTTACTGGCTGCAGAGAGAGGAAAAGGCAGCAGCAACGCAGAGGCAGAGAAGAGCCAGGCAGAAGAGCCTGCCACCTGGGGGAAATCAGGGACTGAGGAGGAAGTGGCCAGTGGCTACTCCAGAGGGAGTGCCCAACTCTAGCTCAGCACCGGGGGGGCAGAGGAGAGGAGGGGCCTTAAAGGCGAAGGGGGAGAAGTAGAAGGCAGACCAGTACCTGCAGGGAGGCACCGAGGGGCAGCTGCTGAACCAGGAGGCCCACCCAGCCCAGCCGTTCCACCCAGGATCAAGCCCACTGCCCAGGGCGAAGGTGGGTGTTGCCCATCCTGGGCTTTGGGGACCTACTGCATGCTGGGTGCTGGGGTGGGGGCAGAAATTGCCTTTCTTCCCTCCTCCCTGCCTGGCCCCCCTTTCCCCTAATTTGTCCCACCACCCCAGTAGTCCGAAGCCTGCAAGGGGATCCACAGGTAGTAGGAGACATGGGCTGCAGAGTGGGATGGGGGCGAGCATCGGCACGGCGTGCACACACACACACAGGCACAGGTTGTCAGAGGCACCACCTGTTACAGGCTCTCAGATGAGCACTCTAGCTAAGAAGGTAGGATATCAGGGTGGTAACAGCCCCAGAGCTGCCATTCTGTGATATTAGCCTCCCATGTCCTCTCTCTGGGCCTTGATTTCCCTATGTGCAGAGAGGGAGCAGTGACCTACACGGTCTTCCCAGTTTTGCCATTGTGGTGATCTCACTATACTGAACTCTCCAATGACTCAGGGATGTTACCTGTGTTTTGCTGAGGTTACAGCTTGTAGTGAGAAAGCCCTGAACCCATGTCCCAGGGTCTCCCCTGAGCTTCAGATCCCCATTGAGAAGGAAAATATACCAGCTTCTGCGCTTGCCCCTCCCCCCATCGCCACATCTTCATCCTACTTCTCTTGTGCCTTCCCCAGCCTGGTGGGTTGGAAGTGTCCCTCAAATACCTAGGTAGCCTTCCAGGCAAGACTCTAGGGGTGTTCCTTAGGAAACTGAGGAACTCTCACCCCTTGAACACCACGAGCTTGCTCACACAGTGGGACTCAGCGATGACTTTGGCTCTGCTCTCCCCTCCTCCATCTCCCACGAGCTTCCTGCCCAGAATACCTGGCCAGACCCAGGCCGGAGGAGCTAGATCCCAGGGTCAAGCAACCAGAACTGGGGGCTCTTGCCTGAGGACTCCAGCTTCTCTTCCCTAGGTGCCCGTCTGATGGGGAGATGGCTGATGCCCAGAACATTTCACTGGACAGTCCAGGGAGTGTGGGGGCCGTGGCAGTGCCTGTGGTCTTTGCCCTAATCTTCCTGCTGGGCACAGTGGGAAACGGACTGGTGCTGGCAGTGCTCCTGCAGCCTGGCCCGAGTGCCTGGCAGGAGCCCGGCAGCACCACGGATCTGTTCATCCTCAACCTGGCGGTGGCGGACCTCTGCTTCATCCTGTGCTGCGTGCCCTTCCAGGCCACCATCTACACGCTGGATGCCTGGCTCTTCGGGGCCCTCGTCTGCAAGGCTGTGCACCTGCTCATCTACCTCACCATGTACGCCAGCAGCTTCACGCTGGCTGCTGTCTCGGTGGACAGGTGCGCTGTGCCTGGGGCCTGGCTGGGCAGGGCTGTGTGGGCGGGAGTGGGGGGAGGAGTCCTGAACAGATCCTCATTGGCCTTAGGAAGGAGAGAGTGGGGGACCAGAAAGGGAGGTGGGGGGCAGGAAACAAAAGCTCCCTGACCCCTCGAAAGCAGCCTCTGGGCACCTGCAGGGCATGCTTGAGGGGACTGTCCTGCCCTTCCCCTCCTCCACCGTGAGCTTCCAGAGGACGCCTCTGAGTCTCAAGTGGCAGCACAGGGTCTGGCATATAGTAAGTGCTCTGGCATATAGTAAGTGCTCTGTAAGCGCGATAGGAATGGCAAAAGAAGCTCACGAATGCGTTCATCAGTTTTTTTGGTTGTTGTTGTTTGTTTTTTTTTTTTTTTTTTTTGGATCTCGGCTCACTGCAACCTCTGCCTTCTGGGTTCCAGCGATTCTCCTGCCACAGCCTCCCGAGTAGCTGGGATTACAGGCGTGCACCACCACACCTGGCTAATTTTTTGTATTTTTAGTAGAGACGGGGTTTTGCTATGTTGGACAGGCTGGTCTCAAACCCCTGACCTCAGGTGATCCGCCCGCCTCGGCCTCCCAACTGTTGGGATTACAGGCGTGAGCCACCGCGCCCAGCCCAGCTATTTTAAAACTGCCCACACCTTGCCCAGCTGTGCACACATCTGCTTCCGCCGCTTGAAACTTGGGGTCAATTCCAGGCTCACTCTAGCTGATGACCCTGGGCAGGTCACTTCTCTGTGGGCTTCATCTGACGCATCCATAAAATAATCCTAGAAATAACAACTCACTGGGATCGGGCCCTTGCTAGGTGCCAGGCACTGCTCTAAGCACCTTGCGCGTTCACACTCTTAATCCCCGCCACGTCCCCCACGGTTCACAGGAGGCGCATCGGGCCATAGGGCCCCGGCGCGGGGCGTGGAGCGGGCCCCTGCGGGAGAGCACCCGTCCACCCCGCTGACCCGGCGCCCTCCGCAGGTACCTGGCCGTGCGGCACCCCCTGCGCTCGCGCGCCCTGCGCACGCCGCGCAACGCCCGCGCCGCTGTGGGGCTGGTGTGGCTGCTGGCGGCGCTCTTCTCGGCGCCCTACCTCAGCTACTACGGCACCGTGCGCTACGGCGCTCTGGAGCTCTGCGTGCCCGCCTGGGAGGACGCACGCCGCCGCGCCCTGGACGTGGCCACCTTCGCCGCCGGCTACCTGCTGCCCGTGGCCGTGGTGAGCCTGGCCTACGGGCGAACGCTGCGCTTCCTGTGGGCCGCCGTAGGCCCCGCGGGCGCCGCAGCGGCCGAGGCGCGGCGGAGGGCGACGGGCCGCGCGGGGCGCGCCATGCTGGCTGTGGCCGCGCTCTACGCGCTCTGCTGGGGCCCGCACCACGCGCTCATCTTGTGCTTCTGGTACGGCCGCTTCGCCTTCAGCCCGGCCACCTACGCCTGCCGTCTGGCCTCGCACTGCCTGGCCTACGCCAACTCCTGCCTCAACCCCCTCGTCTACGCGCTCGCTTCGCGCCACTTTCGCGCGCGCTTTCGCCGCCTGTGGCAGTGCGGCCGCCGACGCCGCCACCGCGCCCGTCGCACCCTCCGTCGCGTCCACCCCGCGTCCTCGGGCCCACCCGGCTGTCCCGGAGACGCCCGGCCTCGCGGGAGGCTGCCGGCCGGCGGTGGCCGGGGCCTGGAGCCCAGGGAGGGACCCGCCCACGGCGGAGAGGCTGCTTGAGGACCGGAATAAACCCTGCCGCCTGTCTCTGCTGTGTCCGTCTGTCTCACTCCCCTTCTCCGAGGGCGGGACGCCACCGGGTCAGGGATGGAGCAACGCCACGAGCTCTCTGAGGAGCATTGAGTGGAGCGGCTTGTCCCCGCTCCACAATGGAGCACCAGCCCAGCGGACACCCCTGAGTGTGACAATGGACAGCACAGCCCGCCCTCAGCAGGTCAGCCCCCAGATCCTGCTCATAGCCAGCCTGGCAGTCCCTCTGCCCATCCTTCCAACTGGGTGACACCTAGGCCCTGCTTCCTCCACCACCCCCTAACCACCCCCTTCTTGGTTCCAAGCGCAGTCCTAGGTAGCTTAACATCAACAGCTAATAAATGGCTAATATTTAAGTGAGACCAGGCTCTTGGCTCATGCCTGTAATCTCAGCGCTTTGGGAGGTCGAGGCGAGAGGATCACTTGAGGCAAGAGTTCAAGGCTGCAGTGAGCTGTGATCAGGCCACTGCATTCCAGCCTAGGCAGCAAAGCAAGACCTTGTCTCTAAAAATAATATTTATTAAGCAGGTACCATATGCCTCATGCTACATTTTTTGTCAAAACAGCTTTGCAAATAGATATGATTAGCACCCCACCCCCGCCCTCGCTTTTTTTTTTTTTTAATCTTTTAGAGAGAGTCTTCTCTGTGGCCAGGTTACACTACAGTGGTGCAATCTCAGCTCACTGCAACCTCCGTTCCCCGGGTTCAAGCAATTCTCCTGCCTCAACCTCCAGAGTACCTGGGATTACAGGTGCCCACCACCACACCCGGCTAAGCTAATTTTTGTATTTTTTGTAGAGACGGGGTTTCGCCATTTTGGACAGGCTGGCCTAGAACTCCTGACCTCAGGTGATCCACTCACCTCGGCCTCCCAAAGTGCTGGGAGAACAGGCGTGAACCACTGTGCCCGGCCGTTTAGCCCCATTTCACAGATGTAGAAATCAAGGATCATAGAGATTTAGTGATTTGCCACACCGCTGGTGTTTGGCAGAGGTTGGATGTAAATCCATGGCTGTCTAACTTTGTTTTTCTGTTTATTATTTTATTTATTTATTTATTTATTTATTTATTTATTTATTTTTGAGAGAGAGTGTTGTCCAGGCTGCAGTGCAGTGGCGCAATCTTGGCTCAATACAACCTCTGCCTCCCAGGTTCAAGCGACTCTCCTGCCTCAGCTGCCTGAGTAGCTGGGACTACAGGCGTGTGCCACCATGCCCAGCTAATTTTTGTATTTTTTTTTAAAGTGGAGATGGGGTTTCACCCTGTTGGCTAGGCTGGTCTTGAACTCCTGACCTCAAGTGATCCGCCCGCCTTGGCCTCCCAAAGTGCTGGGATTACAGGCATGAGTCACCACACCTGGTCTAACTTTTTCTACTCAAGTTTCTTCCTTCTCCACCTCTGGGGCATCTCCTCAGTTTCCACGGTTTCTCTTGGTTCTTCCTGATCCTCTTCCAAAACCGTAGCTCCCCACACCTGACTGGGTGCCCTGGAAACCCCAGACCTCTTCCTTAGCAGACTTCTGTTCCAGAGCTCAGGCCAGCCGGTCCAGACGGGCTTTACCTGGGCATAAAGTCGTGGGTGCGTTCCCTGGTCCAAACGCCTTGTGTTATTCCATTTGGTGCCCCTGGCTCAGGAGAACTGGGCCATGCCTGGCCTCCAGCTAGCCTCCCAGGGGCTCCTTCCCTCCCTATCCCTACACACAGCTGGGGAAGTCTGGGGTGGTAAAAACCCAATAATTAACCAATAAATCAGTCTCAATGATTTCAGATCCACCCACCTCCCTCCCACATGCCCCTAATGTTATTAGTTTCTGGTCTGAGGCCTGAGACCCTGCAGCTTCCGTGTCTCCCCAGCACACCTCTGGCTGCTGAGGCACCCTGGAAAGACCCCTCCCTGACAGCAGGCAACTGCTATGTCCCCATCACTGTTTGTCACCTGTCACCGACCCAGCAGAGTGGCAGCAGGAGGCTGAGACCCCCTCAAGAAGCAGCTGCCTCAACGGCACAGCACAGGCTGGGGCCAGGGCCTTCGTCTTCCCACATGCCCAGTGCTCTTTCTCCCATGCCTCGGTGGAGGGTCTCACCGTGACTCAGGCTGCAGCAGTGAGGGTGTTTCCTGGAGGGCAGGGAGTGTGATGTACCCATTCCACAGCACGCAGTATGACCATCACTGTTGCTCACACCTCCTCTGTGCCTCACACCAACCCTGGCAAGCAAGGAATAGTAACTCCATGTTCAGAAGAGAGAGCTGGGGTCCTGCACATGAATTAACTTGGCCAGAGTCAAGTAGCAAGCGAGTGGTAGGGCTGGGATTCCGGAGTGGGCCTGACAGGTGATTCCCAAGGCAGCCAGCCCTGACAGCATCAGGAAAACACCCTCAAGTGTCTGACAAAGTTCACTGCACCACTAACGGAGAGTGCCTGCAAAGTAGAACCCCAGGCCAGGTGTGGCGGCTCATGCCTATAATCCCAGCACTTTGGGAGGCCGAGGCAGGCAGATCACTTGAGCCCAGGAGTTTGAGACCAGCCTGGGCAACATGCAAAACCCCATCTATACAAAAAATACAAAAAAAAAAAAAAAATAGCCAGGTGTTGTGTGGTGGCGTGCATCTGTAGTCCCAGCTGCTTGGGGTTCTGAGGCAGGAGGATTGCTTGAACCTGGAGGTCAAGTCTGCAGTGAGCCGAGATTGCAGTAGCCTGAGTGACAAAGTGAGACCCTGTCTCAAAAAAAAAAAAAAAAAAAAGGAGAACCCCAACCAATGGGGACAGCCCAGCCCCGCACATAGTAGGCATGTAACTGACATTTGATACATGAGGACGCACGGGCCAGAGGGGAAAGACATGACCCTCCCCTTCTGTCTTCCCTGAGCACCTGTCCTAAGTGAGGCTTCGCGATCAAACAGAGACGGCGTGAGTCCAACATGGTCACTGCCTTCCAGGAGCTCTCAGTCTCGATGGAGAGCCAAACGCAAAAGAAAAAAGGACAGTGCTGAGACAGAAAACATGCCATTCTGAAAGGGCACAGAGGAAGCAGCCCCTGCCCTCCTGGGCAATCCCAGCAGGACCTCCAGAGGTGACTTTTTAATTTTTATTTATATATTTATTTATTTATTTACTTTTTGAGATGGAGTCTTGCTCTGTCACCCAGGCTGGAGTGCAGTGGTGCAATCTCGGCTCACTGCAACTTCCGCCTCCCAGGTTCAAGCAATTCTCCTGCCTCAGCCTCCTGAGTAGCTGGGATTATAGGCGCATGCCGCCATGCCCAGCTAATTTTTTTGTATTTTTTTAGTAGAGATGTGGGTTTCACCATGTTCGCTAGACTGATCTCGAACTCCTGACTTCAGGCAATCCATCCGCCTTGGCCTCCCAAAGTGCTGGGATTACAGGCGTAAGCCACCGCGCCCAGCCCAGAGGTGACATTTGACATGTATTTTCTTGGAGAAAGGTGGGGGAGGGGCATGCCAGGTGGAGCAACAGCCTGTGCAAGGCAGGGGACATGCAGGGCAGTAACTGGCTCCTGAAGCTGAAGCAGGGGGAGGTTGGGGCAGGGGAGGCCTGGAGGGCAGGAGCTTCATCCTACAGGCAGACGGTGAAGCCACTGAAGGTTTTCAGGAGAGGAGGGGCCCTATCAGATGTGCAGTTCAGAAAGCCCCCAGGGCTGCTGTGTACAAGCTGAGAAGGAGGCTTAGACTTGGCAGAGGACTCAGATCAGGTGGGTTCCCCTGGGTCCTTCTTGGAAGTGAGGAGACCGGTAAAGAGGCTGCTCTGTGAGCTCTGTTGAGGAAAGCCAACGAGGCCTGGCCTAGGACTGGGAAGATATTTTTGCCGTGGACTTGGCAGGAAGAGGGATAGCCTGCTGCTGGGCTTGGGCTTGGTTCCCGAGGCTCCGAGGTTTGCTTCAGAGGGCTAATGAAACACTTGGAAGAGCAGATGGTCGTAATAATAATAATTCGGGAGAGAACTGTGTGTCCAGTAGAGCCCAAGGCAGGCAAGGGGGTTGGAGTGGAGACTGAGTGACTCCTGGCCACTGCTCCCCAGGGCCTGAGAGAACCCTCCTGATCTGAGCCCTCTGCCAAGTGTAGGGCTGAGCCTGGGGCAGCCCTGGGGACCTGGAAAGCCACTTTTCTTAGTTGGAAGGAAGTTTGGATTCTATAACCTTCTTACCTTCCTGTTTGTGCAAACCTCTTAAGAAGAAGCCTGGCTGGATCACGAGGTCACGAGATCGAGACCATCCTGGCTAACACAGTGAAACGCCATCTCTACTAAAAATACAAAAAGTTAGCCAGGTGTGGTGGCGGGCACCTGTAGTCCCAGCTACTCAGGAGGCTGAGACAGGAGAATGGCATGAACGTGGGAGACAGAGCTTCCAGTGAACCGAGATCGCGCCACTGCACTCCAGCCTGGGGGGTAGAGCGAGACTCCGTCTCAAAAAAAAAAAAAAAAAAAATTTAGTCTTTAGGGGGTCTGGCGCAGTGGCTCACTCCTATAATCCCAGCACATTGGGAGGCCAAGACAGGTGGATCACGAGGTCAGGAGTTCAGGACCAGCCTGGCCAAGATGCTGAATCCCTGTCTCTACTAAAAATACAAAAATAAATTAGCCAGGCGTGGTGGCACACACATGTAATCCCAGCTACTCGGGAGGCTGAGGCAGGAGAATCGCTTGAACCCAGAGGTTGCAGTGAGCCAAGACTGTGCTACTGCACTCCAGCCTGGGTGACAGAGCAAGACTCTGTCTCAAAAAAAAAAAAAAAAAAAAAAAGATTTACTCTTTAGGGAGCTCTTTCTGGCTGCCCAGGCAAGCTTTCATGGGGAGGAAGTACAGAGTGTGCAGACTGGAGCAGAGAGACCAGTCAGGAGGCTGGTGCGAGAATCCAGAGAAAGACATAGAGGCACTGGAAGTGGTGGGGAGACATGGACAGACGGGTCAGCCACTTAGGAGGTACAATTGCTAGGACTTGGTGACTGTTGGAGGGTAAGGAGGAGAGAGGTGTCCCAGATGACACCCCGGATTTCTGGCTTGGGCTATTTGGGGGTGGCAGCGGGGACAACTTGGGGGGGCAGTTTTGGGGGTCATGGTGGGGGTGCCCACAGAGTAGTGGTGTACTCTGAGTATGTGCCACCTTTCAGGCCTGTGTCTGGAACTTATGCCTCATCAGCTTTAGAGATTGAAGATGGAGAAACTGAGGCTCGAAGATTAAGTAGCTTGTCCAAGATCACAGAGCTAGCCAGAAACAGAACTGGGATTTAACTCAGGTTTGTCTAATTTTGGTTCCATGATGTTTTTTTTTTTTTGAGACGGAGTCTCGCTCTGTCACCCAGGCTGGAGTGCAGTGGCGCGATCTCGGCTCACTGCAAGCTCCGCCTCCTGGGTTTATGCCATTCTCCTGCCTCTGCCTCCCAAGTAGCTGGGACCACAGGTGCCCGCCAACACGCCCGGCTAATTTTTTGTATTTTTAGTAGAGACAGGGTTTCACCGTGTTAACCAGGATGGTCTCGATCTCCTGACCTTGTGATCCGCCCGCCTCAGCCTCCCAAAGTGCTGGGATTACAGGCGTGAGCCACCGCGCCCGGCCAGTTCCATGATGTTTAATGGAAGCCATGGGAGACGAGGCAGGAAGGAATTGGTTAAGAGGGAGGGAGGAATTTGAAACGTGCAAAGAAGGTGACCTCCTCATCCCCCTCACCCCAACCTAGCAGCCACAGTGGCAAGGCTGCAACTCAGTCCTGCAGAGAGCAGGCAAGTTAACCAATCTCCTCTGCCTGGGGCTGGCAGGAACAGCGTCATCTGTCAACTTCGAGGTGTGCATCTAGGGAAATAAACACCAATTAATGGCCCTGAGGTTTCCTATTCATGAACACCAGTTCTTCAGCCCTGACGTAGGCTCATTTGTGAGCCACTGGCTGAATACAAGATGGCATGAGGCCAGAGGGAGAGGCTGAGCAGGGGGTAAAATTGCTTCCAGCTCAAGAATATCAGACTCTGATTTATTGAGGCATCTGTTTGGTGCCAAGTTAAGTGGCCCAGGCTCTGTGTAGGGGGTGAGGTTGAAGCAGAAAGGGTGGTGAGGGGCAGGGTGCCAGGATTAGGCTGGAATATCCGGGGGTGCTCTGAGGCTCCCCAAATTTCCCTGGCCCTGGTTGGCTGTGGTGCAGGGGAGAGCACTGGCCTGGGCATCTGATGAGCCTCAAGAGCAACTCTGAGAGGCGGCTGATGCAGGGGCTAAGGCAGAGACTCTGGAGCCACGCTATTGGCTTTGAATTCAGACTGCTGCGCTTGGCAGCCCTGACCTCTCCATGCCTCAGTGATTTGCTCAGCTGAGCTCTGTCTGAGCCAGGTGTCATTCCAGGCACTGCGGATCCTCCCAGAGGGAAACTTCCCCAGTTGCTCACTGTCTGCCACCAGCTTCATGAAATGTCTCACTGGTTTTCGCAGGCAGATCCTTGTCTCTTTTGACGCCCTCACAACCCAGTGGAGGAGGCGTGACTCAACTGCCTCTGTCCCTCAGGGTGCGCTTCGCTGCCAAGTGCATCTGTGGATACGGGCCATCCTCCTGGGCTTCCAAAGCCAGCTGCTGCCCTCTGGGCACAGGGACAAGGAAACACTGTGGGCCTGGAGCCCTGGTCTGGGGCATCGGGCAGGGCTCTTGCACTTCTCTGAGCCTGTTTCCCCATGTGGAAAGTATGCTGATCGAATCTTCCTGTGGGCACTGAGGGCTCAGTGTTCACTTGAGAGCCAGCATGGGGGTTCGGCTGTCATTTCCCTTCGGCCCCACAGTTGGAGGGAAGCAGGGACTTTGTCGTGATTACCCTAGGTTTCATTCTAGCTTCCTGCCTCAACGTGGGCTCAGCATCTGAAGTAGTCTGGGGAGCAGGTGGCCCTGGTGGGGGTAGGAGCTTTTTCCCAGACTGAAGGCACACCCAGAGCCAGAAACCTTGGTGCCTGCTCTGGGCTAAGGATGCATCTGGCCCCAGGGTGCAGGTAACTGCCCACTTTACCTGGTTTCTGCATGCCACGGCCAATCTTCAGACCTCGAGACTTCCCAGCCTGTCCCACCTCCCTCTCTGGCCAGGTTCGAACCCTCCCGGATCCAGTACTTTTTCCAGGCCATCTCCTGGTTATCCTCCTTTCCTGAGGCCTGGCTCATACTGCTCCCCCTACCCACTCACCAAGACCTCAAGGACCACTCCACACCCAGCTCAACCCCATCCCCCTTTATAGTCCCTTCTCTTTCCTCAGGTGACCAGGTGCATATCTTGGTGCTCAAGACGTTCCCTGTCCCTGGGAATGCCCTGCTTGTCAGAGACCAAGGCATTCACTCGGTAAGGCCCATCGGTTTCTACCAACTGTGTCCCAGGAGCAGTGGGGACATTGGACTTTGGAAACCTGGCAAAGAGGATGCTAGACCTGGGCTGGGCCCCACTTACCAGCTGCGTGGCCTCAAGCAAGTTACTTTCTTTTTCTCAACCTCAATTTCCTGCATCTCTAAGATAGGAAAGGAGAGCAATAAATAACACGGGCTACCTAACACTCTTCCAAACACTAAATCAAAGGGCTTGAATAAAGTCCCTGCTAGCACATAGTAGGGGCTCAAGAGATGTTGTCCTCTGTTTTAGGAAACTAGTTGGGAGAAGGTTCTAAATTTCGGGAATGGTAGAAACAGCATGAACTTTGGGGGTAGATCCAGGTTCCAGCTCCAGCCGCTTGGCTGGGTGACCCTGTTTCCTCACCTACAAAAGGCAGCAACAAAGTCACTTTTTTTTTTTTTTTTTGAGATAGAGTCTGGCTCTGTCACCCAGGCTGGAGTACAGTGGCCTGGTCTCAGTTCACTGCAACCTCCGCCTCCCAGGTTTAAGCGATTTTCCTGTCTCAGCTTCCCAAGTAGCTGGGATTACATGCACCTGCCATCATAGCCAGCTAATTTTTGTATTTTTAGTAGAGACAGGGTTTCACCATATTGGCCAGGCTGGTCTCAAACTCCTGGACTCAAGTGATCCACCTGCCTCGGCCTCCCAAAGTGCTGGGATTACAGGTGTGAGCTACTGCGCCTGGCTGAGGCCACATATCTTACAGGATGGTTGTGACGATCTGTATTTCTCTCCAAGCGCTTCCCACTGTTTGCCAAGTGGGCAAGGGCAGGGAGTTTGTCCTTTCGTTCCCTGCTGTCCTCCCACCTAGAACACTGCTTAGCACATAGCAAGCACTATGTCAATAAGTCAATACTTCTTTCTTTACTTGTATTTATTTATTTATTTTGAGATGGAGTCTCACTCTTTTGCCCAGGCTGGAGTGAAGTGGCTCTATCTCGGCTCACTGCAACCTCCGCCTCCTGGATTCAAGCAATTCTCCGGCCTCAGCCTCCCGAGTAGCTGGGATTACAGGCACACACCACCACGTCTGGCTAATTTTTGTATTTTTGGTAGAGATGGGGTTTCGCCATGTTGGCCAGGCTGGTCTCGAACTCCTGACCTCAGGTGATTCACCCACATTGGCCGCCCAAAGTGTTAGGATTACAGGCATGAGCCACCACGCCCAGCCCAATATTTCTAACCTGCGGCTCAATATTTCTAACGTGAAAAAAACGCGAAGTATAAGGCAAAGGATCTTAACCCACAAGGTGAAATAAACAAATGTGAGTTTCTTCTTCCTGCCATTTCCTAAGCCTTCCTCCCCACCTCCCTGACTCTTCAGTAATTCCCAGAGCAGCCAGCAACCAGCAGAACTCATCCCTGCAAGGACAACCTCAGCTGAGCTCTCTATCCTGCCCTGGCCCATGGCCAGCTCAGGGACCACTGAGCTCTCTATCCTGCCCAGTCCAGCCAGCTCAGGGACCACTTGGGTGTTTTCTGACTCACTCCAGTGTCTGGGGCCGACTTTATCTGGCTGGCTCTTCAGACACAATTGGGGTTACAGGAAATATCCTGGCTGGAAATGGGGTGAGGCAGATTAGATTGGCTGTCTACATGGCTGTCTGGCAAGTGTTTGATGACTGACCTATAAGCCACCTCAGTCAAGCCTTTGGTTCACTGTCTACGTGGCCAGGAAGGGAGTCAACAATATACTCTTCACCTCCGCCAGGGCCAGTTCTCCTGGATCCACGGCTCCAGGGATGGAGGATGCTGCAGGAGACACAGGCCTTGCTTCCCAGCTGAGGACTGTGGGTCATCTCAGGGCCATTTCACAGTCCCAGCATGCCCCAGCTCTCAGCTCTGCAAATACCAAGCAGCCTGCCTAGGCTTCCCCAGGTGATCAGCCCGGGGTGAGAGAGGAGAGGCCCAGCAAGCAGGACCCATGAGAAAGCCCCCTTCCTGGAGTTTGAGGCCCGCTCCCTCCTGCCCCTGCCTCTCTGTCCTGGACTCCTCCCTGCTCTGCCCCACTCCTGGGACCACGGCCATAGGGAGCTGTGTTTGGGTACAACGGCAACCCTGGGCCCAGAGAGTGGGCAGGCTCACCTGGAGGGGATCACAGTAACATGGCAGGAAGTGAGTGAAAAGCTGCCCCAGAACCGCACCTCTGCCACCCATGTGACTGGGGTGCAGTTCTCCCTTACCTCCCTCAGGCAGCGGCTTGAGTTCCACGGGCACTCCCTATAGCCCCCTCTGCCACCTCTCTTCAGGCTTGGGGCCATGACACTTTCCCTTCCCCAGCCCTGCCAACCTGGTGGGGCACTGGGCTTCCCTCTCGCAGGGTCCTGGGGACAGGCCTACCCTCCATCTCATACCCACAGATAGACCCTTTTTTCCTCCAGGGCCTGGTTCTATAAGTTCACTGCAGATCTGAGCCATACCTGAGCAGATCTGGGATTGGGAACACACTCTCCTCCTGTGAAAGGCAGCCAAGGATTCCAACTTGGTGAAGGGGAGAGTAGGGCAGAGCCAGGCAGGACACAGACTGATCACCTGGAGAAAGTCGCCATCAGCAGCCTTGGCGCAGGGGCAGGCCCAGCAGTGCCTTCTCCTGGATTTCCCCTGAGCAGGCCTCTGCCATGAGGGCACGCTTCCTTCTGCCTGTCCATGGCCCACAGCGAAGGACTGGTGCTCCTGCGGCGGGCTGCGGGGGGGCTGCTGACAGGACTGAAAACCTCAAGGTGAGTTTTGGGGCTTCATTACAATACTAGTTTCTGGTTGCTGCTGCAATAAATTACCACACACTTAGTGACTTAAAACAACACAAATTTATTCCCTTAAGAGTTCTAAAATCAGCCAGAATTCTAAAATCAGCCTCACTGAGCCAGTCCAGGTGGGAGCAGGGCTGGGGCCTTGCAGGGCTCTGTGGGAAAATGTGTTTCCTGGCTCTGAGGTGGCCTGGACTCCACGGCTTGAGCTGCCCTCAACTCCAGTTTCCTGCTCCATCACTACACCTCCCACCTGCTCTCCCGTCACCTGCTCTGCTCTTATATGGACCCAGATGAGGACATCAAGCCTGCCTGGACAAGCCGGGACAATCTTCCCGACCAAAGATCCTTAACTTCATTACATCTGCAAAGCCCCTTTGGCCATTTAAGGTAATTTTGACAGGTTCCTGGGATTAGGACATAGGTATCTTGGGGGGCCACTACTGGCCTACCACAACCAGACTGCAAAACCATTACACCCTCCGGTATAATAGTTTTGGTGTTTCAATGACTGGGAGGAAAAGGGTTGGGATTTTTTGCTTTGGGATCCCTCTTAACCTTGTATTTTTAAGGTCTAGGACTCACTATCCCTCCCCTTCCAACCAGAGAAACTCACTGCAGTATCTCCTTGAAAAGTCTGGTGACGTGTCTAAGTGCTGGTGAGAGGCACAGAACCAACTAAGGGCCCCACGCAGTCCCCATGGCCACAGGGTACCCGCCTAAGCCCACACCTGCTGACTGCAACAAACCTGTGGCCAGGATGGAACGCAGAGAAGGGTTTGAGGCCTGGAAGGCGCCATGAAGGCCATGGGGCAAGTGAGGTCTGCTGGGACAGTGCAGGTCTGCGGAGCTGAAGTGCAGCTGCAGAGGCTGGTCTGGTGCTGCGGGAACTGGAAGAAGCTGGGAGCTGTGATCCCTGTCCACAGAGATGCTGGAGACTGTGGCTGGGAGTGGCTCTGAGGCCGTGGAAAGAGCATCTCTGCCCCATGGCATCTGTGGGTGAGGGCAAGGTCCTCACCAGACATGTGCAGCTCCAAGTCCCAGATGCTGCTGGGCTTTTTCTTGGTACTGAGACAGCAGTGGGGCAGGGTGGGGCAGTGACAGGAAGGCAGGGAGCCTCTCTTGCTACCTCTTCTCCATGCTCTGCATCTGCAGACTGAGGGAGGTGAAGCTGGCCAGGAGGTCAGTCACCTCATCCACCTGCAGGACGGGACAGAGGCTCTGTTATGGGACATGGGGTGTGCCAGGCTCCCGGGTCTCTTCCACAATCCCACAGGCACAGAACACAGGCACGGTCTCTCCTCCCAGGGTGTGTGGTGGCTTCTGACTATGCAGCAGCTGACCAAGGGTTAATCTTTGACACCAGGTGGCCTAGGGCTGTCCTAGAGGGCAGTGCCATGAACATACACTAGCCACTGGCAACTTCAAAGGAAGTGAACGAAGGCTTTGAAGCCTGCAACCCCACAATCACAGTCTCTTTCCCCCACTTTTTTTTTGGAGACAGGGCCTTGTTCTGTTTTTTGTTGTTGTTGTTGTTGCTTGTTTGTTTTTATAATTTTTGCCTTTTTCCACATGTTCTGATAGGGCCTTGCTTTGTCACTCAGGCTGGAGTTCAGTGGCAATCACAGCTCACTGCAGCCTTGAACTCCTGGCCTCAAGTGATCCTCCCACTTCAGCCTCCCACAGTGTTGGGATTACAGGTGTTAGCCTCTGCAGCTGGTCCCAGCTCACAGCCTCTTTCTGATACGAGTGTCTGGTGGCATCGGAGCAGGGTGGACTGGCCCTGAGGTTCCTGCCAGGCCCTGGGTCTGGGCCTGTGGCTGCAGCTCACCTGCTCTTTGGTACTGGTCATCTGCAGACGGGTGCAGAGGTCGTCCAGGCGTTCTCGCTGCTCATGTTGCCCTAGACGCTCCAGATACTCCCTCAGCATATGGATGATCTGGAACAAGAGGGTGAGCTGAGCTGCCTGGGTTCCCAGGGAGGCAGAGAGGCTGATGCTGCTTCCAGAAAGCACAGTGGAGCAGGCGCCAACTGGGGTCAGTGTGAACACCCAGGAGCCCTGGGGCCAGAGGCAGGTGTGTCTGTGGTTAAGGCAGCATCTGTCCAGTGCTGCCGTGGTGCCGTGGGCTCCACACAGGAGGGGTACTCACCTGCTTCACCTCCAGCCGCACAGCCTCCAGGCACTGGGCATGGCCCTCCTGCAGGATGTTCAGCTTCGACTTGGCCAGGTGCAGGGGTGTGCGGCCAGCTCGGTCCAGGGCGTCCACACGGGCCCCTGCAGGTACCAGCTAAGGTGAGCATTCTGGAGGTGAGTGGGGGAGAGAGAGGACAGAGAGGGGAAGAAACCACATACCTCCTCGTAGCAGTGTGGTGATGACAGGGACATGGTTGGTACAGGCCGCTGAGGAAGAAGAACAGAGACTTAAGAATCCAGGACTGGCCGGGCGCAGTGGCTCAAGCCTGTAATCCCAGCACTTTGGGAGGCCGAGATGGGCGGATCACGAGGTCAGGAGATTGAGACCATCCTGGCTAACACGGTGAAACCCCATGTCTACTAAAAAATACAAAAAACTAGGCGGGCGAGGTGGCGGGCGCCTATAGTCCCAGCTACTCGGGAGGCTGAGGCAGGAGAATCGCGTGAACCTGGGAGGCAGAGCTTGCAGTGAGCTGAGATCCGGCCACTGCACTCCAGCCTGGGCGACAGAGCAAGACTCCGTCTCAAAAAAAAAAAAAAAAAAAAAAAAAGAATCCAGGACCACCAGAGCCTGGCTCTGTGTGGCCACTGGAGGGAGCAGGGCTGTGTCTCCCAGATGCCTGTGCCAAGTTATGCCTATTGAGAAGGTATCGCCAAGGCAACAGCTGGGTAGGACTCGGCAGCCAAGTTCAACTCCCTCCCTGTACAGCAGAGGAAACTGAGGCCTCACTGTGAGTCACAGTGCTGAGTGCTGCTGGGCTAGCCTAGGTTGCTAAATTGGCTCTGTCGAGGGCACAGCCAACTGCTAAATGACCCACGGGACACAGGCTGCTGGGGAGGGCAGCTCTGGGAGTGCAGGCCTAGGATCTTCCCTGACACTCACAGATACTGCTGGGAGCATGCAGGGCCCCAGGCTCTTCATCTAAAGAGCCTTTCTTTGCTGCAAATGAGTGGTCTTAGTGACTTCTGACATGCTTACCCAGGTGCAGTGGCGTGTTCCCCAGCCCATCTCGCTGGTTAGGATCAGCACCGTGGTCTAGGAGCAGCTGCACTGGAGACAGGCAAACCCAAGAGGAGCTGTCAGAGGCTTCCATTGCCTGGACCCTGAACCACTAACCTTGCTAGAGAGACTGGCTCAGAGTAGGGGGCACGGAATGCAAGCATGGATGGCTATGTTACTTCATTCATTCACTCACTCACTCACTCACTTACCAGAGTTCATGTGCAAGGCCTTGAGGGCCAGGAACTGAGGATTTGGGGAGGGCCTCTTGGCCTATGCAGGTGTAGGAATGAGACTTGAAGGGTTAAGTAAAGTTCTTCCAATAGCAGCTGCTCCTGGTGAAGGCTCTCCAGGGCATTTTCTGCTTCTCCCACAGCCAAGCACCATGGGGGGAATTAAGTCAATAAACGATGCTGAGCTCCATGGATAACCTCTCCCTCCTGGCACTCCTGGGGTCACCTCAGGGGTGGCTGTATTACCATCAGGGTCTGCCAGTACCCAGAGGGATGCATAGGCAGGTAGCTTGGCTCCCAGACATCATACAGGGAGGTCAGGCTGAGCCTCACACCGTATACACAAATTAATTCAAAAGGGACCATAGACCTAAGTGTGAAAGCTAAAACAGTCAGGCTTCTGGAAGAACATGAACATCTTGGGCAGGCAAAGATTTCTTAAATAGGTCACAAAAATACTAACCATAAGAAAGAAAAGGCCAGGCATGGGAGCTCAGGCTTGTAATCCCAGCACTTTGGAATGCTGAGGCAGGTGGATCATTTGAGCTCAGAAGTTCAAGACCAGCCTGGGATACATGGAGAAACCCTTTCTCTATACTAAAAATACAAAAATTAGCTGGGCATAGTGGTGACAGACCTGTAGTGCCAGCTACTTGGAAGGTTGAGGTGGGAGGGCGGCTTGAGCCCAGGAGGCGGAGGTTGCAGTCAGCCAAGATGTGCCATGCACTCCAGCCTAGGCAACAGAGCCAGACCCTGTCTCAAAAAAAAAAGAAAAGAAATATTGATAAATTGGATTCATTAAAATTAAGAACATGGCCGGGCATGGTGGCTCATGCCTGTAATCCCAGAACTTCAGGAGGCCAAGGCAGCCGGGTCATCTGAGGTCAGGAGTTCGAGACCAGCCTGGCCAACATGGGGAAATCCCGTCTCTACTAAAAATAAAAAATTAGCTGAGTGTGGTAGCGTGCACCTGTAATCCCAGCTACTTAGGAGGCTGAGGTGGGAAAGTAGCTTGAACCTGGGAAGCAGAGCTTGCAGTGAGCCGAGATTGCACCACTGCCCTCTAGCCTGGGCAACAGAGTGAGACTCTGTCTCAAATAAACAAATAAATAAATAAAAGTAGGGGCCGGGCACAGTGGCTCATGCCTGTAATCGCAGCACTTTGGGAGGCCAAGGTGGGCGGATCACGAGGTCAGGAGATCAAGATCATCCTGGCTAACATGGTGAAACCCCGTCTCTACTAAACAAAATACAAAAAATTAGCCGGGTGTGGTGGCAGGCGCCTGTAGTCCCAGCTACTCGGGAGGCTGAGGCAGGAGAATGGCGTGAACCCGGGAGGCGGAGCTTGCAGTGAGCCAAGATAGCACCACTGCATTCCAGCCTGGGCAACAGAGAGAGACTCCATCTCCAGGAAAAAAAAAAAAAAAAAATTAGCTGGGCGTGGTGGTGTGCACCTGTAATCCCAGCTACTTGGGAGGCTGAGGCTGGAGGATTGTTTGAGCCTAGGAGATTGAGGCTGCAGTGGGCAGTGATCATGCCACTGCACGTAAGCCTGGATGACAGAGTGAGACTTTGTCTCAAAAAAAGACAGAAACCTTGTTTTTAAAAAAATGGACAGAAGATTTGAACATATAATTCATAAAAGAGGATGTAAAAATGGTCAATAATTGGACACAGGGAGGGGAACATCACATACTGGGGCCTGTCAGGGGGTGAGGGCCAAGGGGAGGGAGAGCATTAGGACAAATACCTAATGCATGAGGGGCTTAAAACCTAGATGACAGGTTGATGGGTGCAGCAAACCACCATGGCACATGTATATCTATGTAACAAACCTGCATGTTCTGCACACGCATCTTAGAACTTAAACTTAGAAAAAAAACAAATGGACCGGGCGTGGTGGCTCATGCCTGTAATCCCAGTACTTTGGGAGGCCGAGACAGGCGGATCTCCCGAGGTCAGGAGTTTGTGACCAGCCTGGCCAACATGGTGAAACCCCGTCTCTACTAAAAATAAAAACATTTACTGGGTGTGGTGATGCGTGCCTGTAGCCCCAGCTACACGGGAGGCTGAGGCAGGAGAATTACTCGAACCCGGGAGGTGGAGGTTGCAGTGAGCTGAGATCACGCCACTGCACTCCAGCATGGGCGACAGGCAAGACTCCATCTCAAAAAAAAAAAAAAAAAAAAAGCCAATAAACACATGAAGAGGCACTCAACATTATTGGCCATCAGAGAAATGCAAATTAAACCACTATGAGACACCAAAAGGCCTAAGATTAAAGAGAGACAACAGCAAGCACTGGCAGGGACGTGGGGAAAGGTGGAACTCTCTTACACTGCTGGTGGGGAGTGGGAGTGTGTCAGTACATCCCCTTTGGGAAAAGGTTTAGTAGCACCTACCAAAGCTAACTACATGTGTAACCTAGTGACCCAACAATGCCATTCCTAGGTTTATAGAGGATACATGAGTGCTTACAGCCACAAATCACATATGCAAGAATGTTCACAATGCTCTACTCATAAAGCTAAAACCTGGAAACACCACAAATGTCTATCAACAGTAGAATGGATAAACGGGGTGTATCACAATGAAATGCGAACCAGCGTAAGACAGTACAAACTACAGTCCACCCCCCTCCCTAACTGTGAGTTCTGTGTACACAGATTCAATGAACCCTGGACTCAGAACCCGAGGATATGGAGTGCCAACTTTAAGGGACTTGAGCATCCATGGAGTTTGGTATCTGAGTGGGGTCCTGGAACCAATTCCCTGAGGATACTGAGGGAACACTGTATTGATATAGGCAGTATTCATGGGTGAATCTCATGGAGATAACTTTGAGTAAAAGTATGCACAGGCCGGCTCAGTGGCTCATGCCTGTGATCCCAGCACTTTGGGAGGCCAAGGCAGGTGGATCACGAAGTCAGGAGTTCAAGACCAGCCTAGTCAACATGGTGAAACCCCATCTCTACTAAAAAATACAAAAAATTAACCAGGTGTGGCCGGGTGCGGTCGCTCACGCTTGTAATCCCAGCACTCTGGGAGGCTGAGGCGGGCAGATCATGAAGTCAGTAGATCGAGACTATACCGGCTAATACAGTGAAACCCCGTCTCTACTAAAAACATACAAAAAATTATCCGGGCATGGTGGCAGGTGCCTATAGTCCCAGCTACTCAGGAGGCTGAGGCAGGAGAATGGTGTGAACCCGGGAGGCAGAGCTTGCAGTGAGCTGATATCTGATAACGCGCCACTGTACTCCAGTCTGGGCGACAGAGGGAGACTCTGTCTCAAAAAAAAAAAAAAAGAAATAACATGTGGTGGCAGCCACCTATAATCCCAGCTACTCAGGAGGCCGAGGCAGGTGAATCGCTTGATCCCAGGAGGCGGAAGTAGCAGTGATCCGAGACTGTGCCATTGCACTCCAGCCTGGGCGACAGAGCGAGACTCCATTTCAAAAAAAAAGACAAGAAAAGCTGTCCTGCTGCTGTGGTTGGCACTGAGTAAATGTTACCTGAATGTCTTAAAGGCCTGGGCCCTGGACTCTCCAGTGGTCTCTTAGTTGGAGACATCCCTTCACCCTCAGTCAATCATATTATCTCCCCCAGGTTTACCCTGCCCCAGTCCAGCAGTGCCAGTTCCACAGGCTAATGGAGGGAGAAGGGCAGGGCACTGCAGTGCCAAATCTTCCTTATATCCAGGACAACTGAGCATCCCAAGGCTGTGCAGACAGCAGCATCTCCCCGAAGGCCTGTGCAGAGATACTACTTGCCCAGCCCCACTCCCTCCTCCCTCCCTAGGACTCACCAATCTGGTCATTGCCATTGCAGGAGGCAAAGTGTAGAGCTGTGCGGCCCTTGTCATCAGCTGCACAGGGATCCGCGCCATCTTCCAGCAGCTGCTGCACTGACACCACCAAGACAGAGGGAGAAAGGGGGAGAAAGCGGCGATGTTAGCTAAGCTGCAGACTCGAGGGATGGAGAGGGAGGCTCAGGGGTACCTCTAGACAAGACATCGACAATGCATAGGAAAGCAGCCGTTCCTGGATGCTGGTCCCATGGGAACAAGCGACTTGTTCATCTGAGGGCATAACTGAGGGCCATGGATTCTGTGTGCTCAAACTACACGCCTAGTGATACATAGGAGGTTCTAGGCCCTCAGGGTCAGAAATTTTAGAGTCACAAGAATCCCTAGCATAGAGAGTGGCCTCCCTCCCTTGACTTCAGCTTGGATACACATCCATTCTGGCTGCAAACAGCTGCCCAAGCTATTGGCCTATGCTTTGTTCCCAGCAGGCAGCCATCCTCCGAGGATGCTGAAGGAAGACTGTACTGATACAGGTAGTATTCATGGGTGAATCTCATGGAGATAACTCTGAGTAAAAGTATCCACAGGCTGGGCGCAATGGCTCATGCCTGTAATCCCAGCACTTTGGGAGGCTGACGCAGGTGGATCACCTGAGGTCAGGAGTTCAAGACCAGCCTGGCGAACATGGTAAAACCCTGTCCCTACTGAAAAAATCCAAAAATTGGCCGGACATAATGGCAGGCGCCTGTAATCCCAGCTACTTGGGTAGCTACGGCAGGAGAATCGCTTGAACCTAGGAGGAGGAGGTTGCAATAAGCCGAGAATGTGCCACTGCACTCTAGCCTAGGTGACAGAGTAAGATCCTGTCTCAAAAAAAAAAAAAAAAAGAAAGAAAGAAAGAAAGCAAATAAACAGAAATCCTGTAGCTAAAGAAGTCAATGGATGAAATAAAACATATAATAGCTTCAACAGCAGACTTGAACAAGCAGAAAAATGAACCTCTGAGCTTAAAGACAGGTCATTTGAAATTATATAGAGGAAAAAAGAATGAAAAAGGAGTACATTGCCAACAGCATGGGGCAGTGGAAAGACTGACTTGGGAGTACAAAGGCCTGGATTTGGGTCCCAGTTCACCAGCAAATGGAAATATCTGCCCTGCTAATTTCCAGAGCTGCTGTGATGAAAATAATGGATATGAAATTCCTTCTTTGAAAAGTAGGGAGGCACTATAAATGTGACGCATTATGTACTAATGTACATGTCCAGCTAAAATGGAGAAAATTGCTGCCAAATGCCATTTTAGAGCAGATGTTTTAGTCTCTTTCACCCAGCAAACCTCTCAAGGACTTGAGTCCTTTCAGATGAAGTCCCGACAGCTTCCTCTCCAGGAATCCAGCTGTCTCCTCAAGCTGAGTCAGCCCCTCCCACTTCCATACCCACTTAGTGACCTGTTCATCCTCTTCCTCTACTATTAACATCTTGTGCTATTTTAGGGGAATTGTTACCATACAATGAGCACCAGTCAGGCATTAGGTACCTGAATGCTGAACCCCTCAATGACCCAGCATGGTGTCAAGTGCATTTTACAGACCAGGACACCTCGGGTCAAAGACATTACAAAGGATGTAAGTTACATTAACCCAGATAACAGGAGGCAAAGCTGGAATATAAACCCATGTTTCTCTGGCTCCAAAATTTACACCTCTTCAATTAAACACTAACTTTACTTTTGTGTGTGTGTGCGTGTTTTTGGAAATAATATCACATTACATCCTTCCTCTCCAACTATACTGTACTTTTTGTTTTGAGGTGGAGTCTCATTTTGTTGCCCAGGCTGGACTGCAGCGACACGATTTCGGCTCACTGCACCCTCCACCTCCCAGGTTCAAGTGATTCTTCTGCCTCAGCCTCCTAAGTAGCTGTGAATACAGGCACATGCCACCATGTCCAGCTGATTTTTGTGTTTTTAGTAAAGACAGGTTTTCACCATGTTGGCCAAGCTGGTCTGGACCTCCTGACCTTAAGAGATCTGCCCGCCTCAGCCTCCCAAAATGCTGGGAATACAGGCAAGCGTCACTGTGCCAGGCCTATACTGTATATTTCTTGTTTTATCTTTTTTTTTTTTTTTTTTTTTTTGAGACGGAGTCTTGTTCTGTCGCCCAGGCTGGAGTGCAGTGGTGCGATCTCGGCTCACTGCAAGCTCCGCCTCCCAGGTTCACGCCATTCTCCTGCCTCAGCCTCCGGAGTAGCTGGGACTACAGGTGCCCGCCACCACGCCTGCCTAATTTTTTGTATTTTTAGTACAGACAGGGTTTCACCGTGTTAGCCAGGATGGTCTCGATCTCCTGACCTCATGATCCACCCGCCTCAGCCTCCCAAAGTGCTGGGATTACAGGCGTGAGCCACCGTGCCTGGCCTTGTTTTATCTTTATAACCTTGGTGTCAAACATAGTGTCATACAAGTAATATGTTTCACTAATGATGCAGACTGGCTGAATAAATGAATAAAAATGGCAAGAAAAAGCTGATGAGAGTCTGGGCACGGTGGCTCATGCTTGTAATCCCAGCACTTTGGGAGGCTGAGATGGGTCTATCACCTTGGGTCAGGAGTTTGAGACCAGCCTTGGCAACATGGCAAAACCCCGTTTCTACTAAAAGTACAAACATTAGCCAGGTGTGGTAGTGGACACCTGTAATCCCAGCTACTGGGGAGACTGAGGCAGTAGAATCGCTTGAGCCAGCGAGGCACAGGCTGCAGTGAGCCAAGATCGCACCACTGCACTCTATCTTGGGTGACAGAGCCAGACTCCATCTCAAAACAAAACAAAAAACCACGGGGCTGGGCACGGTGGTTCACGCTTGTAATCCCAGCACTTTGGGAGGCTGAGGCGGGCAGACCACCTGAGGTTGGGAGGTCAAGACCAGCCTGACCAACATGGAGAAACCCCTTATCTACCAAAAATACAAAATTAGCTGGGTGTGGTGGTACATGCCTGTAATCCCAGCTACTTGGGAGGCTGAGGCAGGAGAATCGCTTGAACCTGGGAGGCAGAGGTTGCAGTGAGCCGAGATCGCCCCATTGTACTCCAGCCTGGGCAATAAGAGCAAAACTCCGTCTCAAAACAAACAAACAAAAACAAAACAAAACAACAACAACAACAACAAAACGGGTAATCCCAGCACTTTGGGAGGCCGAGGTGGGTGAATCACTTGAGCCTAGGAGTTCAAGACCAGCCTGGACAACATAGTGAGACCTCATCTCTACCAAAAAAAAGGTTACGAAGACTATAAAAAATATTTATTTGTTTTTTGAGATGAAGTCTCACTCTGTTGCCCAGGCTGGAGGGCAGTGGTGGGTCTCGGCTCATTGCAACCTCTGCCTCCCAGATTCAAGCAATTCTCATGTCTCAGCCTCCCAAGTAGCTGGGATTACAGGCGCCTGCCACCATGCCCAGCTAATTTTTGTATTTTTAGTAGAGATGGGGTTTCACCATATTGGTCAGGCTGGTCTTGACCTCCTGACCTCAGGTGATCCGCTCACTTCAGCCTCCCAAAGTGCTGGGATTACAAGTGTAAGCCACCGCACCTGGCCCGAAAAAATGTTTGTAATACACAAAAAATTATGCAGGCTACAACATGTGTATATAGCAGTTGGCAAGTTAGCCCATAAAGAAAATTCCAGTGTATAGGAAAAAAAGCCTTGAAGGATATTCAGCAAAATATTAACAGATTAGTTCCTTTGCGGACATCGATGTTTTTCTTATATATTTCTCTAATTTCCACAACACTTTTTTTTTTAATGTTTTTGTTATTTTGTTATTTTTACTTTTTAAAACAGGGTCATGCTGTGTCACCCTGGCTGGAATGCAATGGCACGATCATAGCTCACTGCAGCCTTGACCTTCTGTGCTCAAGCGATCCTCCCATCTCAGCCTAAGTAGCTGGAACTACAGGTGCACATCATCATGCCTGGCTAATTTTTTTGATTTTTTGTAGAGATAAAATATCTTGTTTTTTTTTTCTTTTGAGACAAGAGTCTCGCTCTGTTGCCCAGGCTGGAGTGCAGTGGTGCGATCTCGGCTCATTGCAACCTCCCCCTCCCGGGTTCAATGATTCTTCTGCCTCAGCCTCCCAAGTAGCTGGGACTACAGGCACGCACCACTACACCCAGCTAATTTTTTTTGTATTTTTAGTAGAAACGGAGTTTCACCATATTGGCCAGGCTGATCTCGAACTCCTGACCTCATGATCTACCCGCCTCGGCCTCCCAAAGTTCTGGGATTACAGGCGTGAGCCACCGCACCTGGCCCTGTAGAGATAAAATCTCTACACGGTGCACAGCGTAGTCTCGAACTCCTAGACTGAAGTCATCCTTCTGCCTCAGCCTCCCAAAGTGTTGGGATTACAGGTGTGATCACGAGGTCAGGAAATCAAGACCATCCTGGCTAACACAGTGAAAACCTGACTCTACTAAAAATACAAAAAATTAGCTGGGCGTGGTGGCAGGCACCTGTAGTCCCAGTTACTCAGGAGACTGAGGCAGGAGAATGGCATGAACTTGGGAGGCAGAGCTTGCAGTGAACAGAGATCGCGCCACTGCACTCCAGCCTGGGCGACAGAGGCAGACTCCATCTCAAAATAAAATAAAATAAAATAAACTATACAAAAACCAAACAAACATTCACAAAGGGAACACAAAATGCTAACCATCAAAGTGAAGAGCAAAGATGCTAATCCTACAGTGTTTCACCATCAGAGTCCTGCAGGGACCTGTCAATCTAAGAGGCTCTGAATGAAAAATTACAGCATTGCTATCAAAATAATAAAACCACCTGATTCAAGACAAACTAGACTTTCTGTGGAAATACGAGTATAATTAAAATATTCTCTGGCTACACATTAGACATATTAAAAAAAAAGAATGCTTATTACGTTTTCTTGAAAAGCAATCTGGGTTGCTGCTTAAATACTGCAACATATTATAGTTCATGGAAAAAGAGACTGAAGTGAAGAGAGCTGAAAAACTCTCCAGCATCCGGGCCTGCTGACTACTGCTACACCAGGAGCAAGAAAACCAGCTCAAAACCTGTGGTGCAACACCTCAGCTCCCTATGCTAAACAATCCCCTCTCCACATCTGGTCTAAGTGGGCTCTCCTAACCCATGGCCTTCAACCAATGCTCACACTTCAGCTGCTGATCACAGCATCCTGCCACCAAAACAGAATGATTCCACTTGAGATAAGCAGAATAATGGCTCCCAAAGATGTCCACACCCTACTCCCTGAATTTGTGCATATGTTAACTTACATGGCAAAAAGGACTTTGTAGATTTGACCAAGGCTAAGGACCTTGAGATGAGGAGCTTATCCTGGATTATTCCAATCTAATTATGAGGTTTTTTTTGGTTTTTTTTTTTTTTTTGACACTCTCGCTCTGCTGCCCAGGCTCGTTCATACAGTGGTACAAACAGAGCTCACTACAGCCTTGACTTCCCAGGCTCAAGCTATCCTCCCACCTCAGACACCCTAGTAGCTGGAACCACAGGTATGTGCCACCATACTTGGCTAATTTTAAAATTTTTTATAGGCTGGGCACTGTGGCTCATGCCTGTAACCCCAACACTTTGGGAGGTCAAAGCGGGCAGATCACAAGGTCAGGAGTTCAAGATCAGCCTGGCCAATATGGTGAAACCCCGTCTCTATTAAAAATACAAAAATTAGTCAGGTCTGGTGGTACACGCCTATAGTCCCAGCTACTCAGGAGGCTGAGACAGGAGAATTGCTTGAACCCGGATGTGGAGGTTGCAGTGAGCCAAGATCATACCATTGCACTCCAGCCTGGGCAACACAGCAAGACTCCTTTTTGTGGAGACAGGGTCTCACTATTTTGCCCAAGCTGGTCTTGAACTCCTGGTCTCAAGCAATCCTCCTGCTTTGGGTCCCATCATGCTGGGATTACAGACATGAGTCACTGTGCCCAACCACAAACTCTTAAAATCAGAGAACTTGTCCCTGCTACTAGAACCAGCGACAGGTCAAAGTGAGAAGGACTCAGCCCACTGTTCCTGGCTTTGAAGATGGAGGAAGAGGCCAGCCATCAGCCAAGGAATGTGGACAGCCAGTAGAATCTGGAAAAGGCAGGAGACAGATTCTCCCTTAGAGCCTCCAGAAGGCAACGCAGTCCTGCCGTCATCTCTGTCTCAGCCTGGTGAGGCTTATGTTGGACTTTTGACCCACGAAACTGTATGATAATAAATTTGTGGTTTTTAGGCCACTAAGTTTGTGGTTATTTGTTAAAACAGTCATAGAAGACGAATATACCACTTTTTCCTGATTCACAGAAAGAATTTTAAGTCAGTGGATAAAATTAAGTTTCTTTTTTTTTTTTTTTTTTTTTTGAGACGGAGTCTCGCTCTGTCGCCCGGGCTGGAGTGCAGTGGCGCGATCTCGGCTCACTGCAAGCTCCGCCTCCCGGGTTCACGCCATTCTCCTGCCTCAGTCTCCCGAGTAGCTGGGACCACAGGCGCCCGCCACCACACCCGGCTAGTGTTTTGTATTTTTTAGTAGAGACGGGGTTTCACCGTGTTCGCCAGGACGGTCTCGATCTCCTGACCTCGTGATCCGCCCGTCTCGGCCTCCCAAAGTGCTGGGATTACAGGCTTGAGCCACCGCGCCCAGCCAAAATTAAGTTTCTTACTGTATAAAGTGTCCTTGTACCTTTGGTACTATTGACTAGTGAACACTGGGGAACAACAAAAACCAGACAGCGTGGTGTCCTTCTAGGAGCCCCACCATGCCTTTCAGATGCTCATGTAACTAAACAAGTTGAGAACCACCTGACCTGTAACTACCACAAGGTCTCACTGAGCAGCTGCAGGTGGTGGCTCCGTGTAGATGATCACCTGGCAGCTAATGTTTTGGGGATTTTTTGTTTGTTTTTTTTGGTCTGAGACAGGGTCTCACTCTGTCGTCCAGATTGGAGTGCAGTGGCAAAATCGTAGCTCACTGAAGTCTCAAACTCCCAGACTCAAGCAATCTTCCCACTTCAGCCTCCTAAGTAGCTGGGACTACAGAAGCGAGTTACCACATCTGGCTAATTTTTTTTTTAACATTTACTTTTTTTTTTTTTGAGACAGAGTCTCGCTGTGTCGCCCAGGCTGGAGTGCAGTGGTGCAATGTTAACTTACTGCAAGCTCTGCCTCCCAGGTTCACACCATTCTCCTGCCTCAGGTTTCGAAGTAGCTGGGACTACAGGCGCCCGCCACCATGCCCAGCGAATTTTTTGTATTTTTAGTAGAGACGGGGTTACACCATGTTAGCCAGGATGGTCTCGATCTCCTGACCTCGTGATCTGCCCGTTTCGGCCTCCCAAAGTGCTGGGATTACAGGTGTGAGCCACCACGCCCCGCCAACATTTACTTTTTGTAGAGACGGGGTCTCCCTATGTTGTCCAGGCTGGTCTCGAACTCCTGAGCTCAAGTGATCCTCCTGCCTTACCCTCCCAAAGTGCTGGGATTACAGGCATGAGCCACCTCACCTGGCTGTGGCAGCTAAGTTGAGTATTCACTCCCATTAACCAGAAGTTCCAAAGTGAGTGCCTACTCTTTGCAGAGGACCGTGCTGGCTGCCAGGGATACAAAAGTATACATGGTCTCCACCATCAAGGATTCCACAGGGTGGTAAATGCTATGACATCAAGAAGTTCAAAGTGACAGGGGAGCATGGGGAAAGTGAGTGTCTAAGCTAGACTTACCTTCAGCAAGATGACTGCACAGTCAGACAATAAATACGTGAGCCTGCTCCAAGGGGGTGAGCTTGTAGACTGCCTTCCCATATACTGATTACCTGGCCTTTTCCTTCCCCAACCAGCCCATGGGTCCCTGTAGTTGAACCCACTGTGCACACTCACCTGTTTCCACATCGTTGGCATTGGCTGAGTCCCTCAGTCTCTTCAGAGCTGTAAAGAGAGTAACATGCTAGTTTAAAAAAAAACAGTCATTGGGGCCGGGCGCGGTGGCTCACGCCTGTAATCCCAGCACTTTGGGAGGCCGAGGCGGGTGGATCACGAGGTCAGCAGATCGAGGCCATCCTGGCTAACACGGTGAAACCCTGTCTCTACTAAAAATACAAAAAATTAGCCGGGCGTGGTGGCGGGCGCCTGTAGTCCCAGCTACTCGGGAGACTGAGGCAGGAGAATGGCGTGAACCCCGGAGGCGGAGCTTGCAGTGAGCCGAGATCGCGCCACTGCACTACAGCCTAGGCGACAAAGCGAGACTCCGCCTCAAAAAAAAAAAACAAAAAACAGTCATTGGCTGGGCGTGATGACTCACGCTTGTAATCCTAGCACTTTGGGAGGCCGAGGCAGGCAGATCACTTGAGGCCAGGAGTTCAAAACCAGCCTGGACAACATGGTGAAAGCCCGTCTCTACTAAAACTACAAGAAAATTAGCCGAGTGTGGTGGCGCATGCCTGTAATCCCAGCTACTTTGGAGGCTGAGGCAGGAGAATCGCTTGAACCCAGAATGTGGAGGTTGCAGTAAGCCAAAATCGTGCCACTGCACTCCAGCCTGGGTGACAGAGTGATACTCTGTCTTAGAAAACAAAAACAAAAACAAAAAAATAGCCATCTAGCCGGGTGTGGTGGTGTGCGCCTGTAATACCAGCTACTTAGGAGGCTGAGGTAGGAGAATGGGTTGAAGCCAGAAGGTGGAGGCTACAGTGAGCTGAGATTACGTCACTGCGAGACAAAGCGAGACTCTGTCTCAGGGAGAAAAAAAAAAAAAAAAAGCTATGATGGCCGGGCACGGTGGTTCATGCCTATAATCCCAGTACTTTGGGAGGCCAAGGCAGGTAGATCACTTGAGGCTAGGAGTTCAAGACCAGCCCAGCCAATAGGTGAAACCCCATCTCTACTAAAAATACAAAAATAGCCAGACGTGGTGGTGACTCACGCCTGTAATCCCAGAACGTTGGAAAGCCGAGGCGGGCAGATTGCCCGTGCTCTAGAGTTTGAAACCACCCTAGGCAACATGGTGAAACCTTGTCTACAGCAAAATACAAAAAATTAGTTGGGCATGGGGGTGCACACCTATAATCCCAGCTACTTGGGAGGCTCAGGCAGGAGAATCGCTTAAGCCCAGGAGGCAGAAGTTGCAGTGAGCCAAGATTGTGCCACTGTACTCCAGCTTGGGCAACAGAGTGAGACTGTCACAAAAAAAAAAAAAAAAAAAGAAAAAAAAAAAAAAGGAAAAAAAAAAGGCCGAGTGCAGTGGCTCACACTTGTAATCCCAACAGTTTGAGAGGCCAAGGTGGGTGGATCACGAGGTCAGGAGTTTGAGACCAGTCTGGCCAGTAAGGTGAAATCCTGTCTCTACTAAAAATACAAAAATTAGCCAGGCATGGTGGTGCATGCCTGTTATCCCAACTACTCGGGAGGCTAAGGCAGGAGAATCGCTTGAACCTGAGAGCCAGAGGTTGCAGTGAGCCAAGATTGTGCCACTGCACTCCAGCCTGGGCGACAGATGAGACTCCGTCTCAAAATAAATAAATAAATACATAAATAAGTAAGATAAAATAAAAATAAATAAATAAATAAAATAAAAATACAAAGAGTAGGCAGGTGTGGTGGTGCATGCCTGTAATCCCAGCTACTTGGGAGGCTGAGACACAAGAATCACTTGAGCCCAAAATCACCCCACGGCACTCCAGCCTGGGTGGCAGAGCAACGCTCGATCTCAAAAAAAAAAAAAACAAAGAAAGAAAGAAAACATATTTCTAAATCTTAGGTTAAGTTCTAACTTAAATCTATCTAACATGGTAAAACCCTCTCTCTACTAAAAATACAAAAACTAGCTGGGTGTGGTGGCGTGGGCCTGTAGTCCCAGCTACTTGGGAGGCTGAGGCAGTAAGCCAAGATTGCACCACTTGCACAGCAGCCTGGGTGGTAAAGTGAGACTCTGTCTTCAAACAAGAAAAGAAAGACAGTGCCCTGGGAACAAGGAGGAACTTGAAATGAGGCGGAGCTAGTACAAAGGCCACATGCTCCTGCAAATCCTCCAACTTTTTTTGGAACCAGATTTCCTCTCTATCACTTGTAGTCGCAGGGTGACCTTGAGCAAGCTAGTTAACCCCGCTGGGCCTCAGGTCTATCATCTGCACAACAAGGCTGAGTTGTTCTGCCAGCCCTGAGTTATTGTAAATTATTTACATGGAAGCTCTTTGTGAGCTGGTTACACAGATCATCTTATATTCTCCTTCAAAGTAGGTCGTTCCCAAATGATTTGCCTAAATTTGGTATTTCCTAAGCAGAAAGTTTTTCCCCCTCCAATGGCTAATGAAAAGCAATGTTTTTGTCATTGGAGATATGGTCAAAAATTGCAATTCAGATACATAACAATTCCTTGCTTTCATACAGCACTGTACAGTCTATACAACACTTCCAAATTCTTAATCTTTGCGACATGACGAAAATATGGCTAGTCATAGCCAGTCCTGGAAGAAATCCCGAAAGTCCCCATTCTTAATCTCTCAGTGCCTGGGTTTCCGTTTCACCCATGTAATATAGAAGACAATATGGTAGATATACCAGAGCAGGAGTTTGAGTCGGGCTGACCCAGACTCTAATATCAGCAACAGCCACTTGCTATGTGACCTGGAATAAGACAATTTCTCTGAGCCTCAGTTTCCTCTTCAGTAAAATGGGAAGAATTTCTATATCTCAAAGAGTTCTTGTGAGGACAAATGATCATGTATCAGCATGTTTGGGGCACAACAAAAGCAGCATAACAACTAAACATCCATTACCTTACTTAACTCATCCCATTTTATGAATGAGAAAACTAAGGCTGAGGCCAGGCCAATGGCTCATGTCTGTTATGCCAGTATTTTGGGAGGCCGAGGCAGGTGGATCACCTGAGGTCAGGAGTTCGAGACTAGTCTGGCCAATATGGCAAAACCCCATCTCTACTAAAATTACAAAAATTAACTGGGGGTGGTAGCAGGCACCTGTAACCCCAGCTACTCGGGAGGCTGAGGCAGGAGAATCGCTTGAACCCGGGGGGCGGAGGTTGCAGTGAACCGAGATCACGCCACTGCACTCCAGCCTGGGCAACAGAGAGAGACTCCGTCTCAAAAAATATAATAATAATAATAAATAAAATAAAATAAAAAATAAAAAAATTTAAAAAGTAAACTAAAGTTGAAAGGGTCTATCATTTGCCCTAAGGTCTTAACGTGGTAAAGGAGTCCAAGTCCGTGCATTTAAACAAGCTGATACGACTTGGCTGCAGGTTCTGGCCTCCCCTCTCCCTGATAATAAAAGTGTTCTCCAGTACCTCATTTTATTATCCACCAATAAGTGTTCCGACTCATGGGAAGTTTCCATTCAGAAATTCCCCAGTGAGAGAAGTCTGGGGTGACTGTCTCAGAGCAGGAAGACTTTTTTAAAAACCATCATCACCGTCATTACTGAAAGGAGACTCGAGGGTCAGTGTGGCCCTCAGCGCAGACGTCGGGGGACCGCGACTGAGGGTCGGGGGCGACCAAAGCGCCGCCAGCCGTCCTCCAAAGCCCCGCCCCTCATCCGGGTTGCTCCGCCCCGGGCCCCCGCGCCGCTCGCGCCGCTCACCGTGCACCTCCTTGCCCGTGGGCCCGAGCCGCCGGTGGGGCCTGGCGGCGCGCCTCAGTCGGCCGGCGGGGATCTTGCAGCGCAGCTCGTCGCGCGGCTCCGCATCCTGCTGCCACAGGACATGCAGGTAGCGCAGCGGCGACTGGGCCCCCCCGGACGCTCGGCCCGAGAGGCCCGCGCCGCCGCCCAGCGCAGACCCGAAGTCGGCGAAGGAGAAGAGGCCCTCAGCGCCCGTCAGCGGCTCCGGCGCCACCGCGCACTCGCCCTCCGAGCTCGAGTGGCCCGAGCGCCGCTCGTCGTCCGCGTCCCCGGCGGCGGCTGCCATGGCAACGGCTCCGCGCGGGCCTGGCCGCCGGAGCCTCGTTCCCGATCGAACAACGGACCTACTTCCCTCCTATCTGAGTCGCGCTGTCAGCTAGCGGGCGGGCTGGCCGGGCCTGAAACCACGGCAACCGAGCCGGGGTGGGCTCAGGCCGAGCCGTAGCGGCGAACCAATGACGACCCTTCCAGCTTAAACCCCTCCCAAAACCAATCGGAAAGGGAGGGCACAGTATAAGCAGGATAATTGGACAGGATTTCCGGCAACGTGACTGACAGACATAATAACCAATCATAAACTTAAAGTGACTTTGGCTTTCGCGGTACGTCGCTACCGGAGCCCGTAAAATGGGATTTCAGACACTTTTTTTTTTTTTTTTGAGTCTCACTCTGTCGCCAGGTTCGCGATCTTGGCTCACTGCAACCTCCGCCTCCTGGGTTCAAGCGATTCTCCTGCCTCAGCCTCCCGAGTAGCTGGGACTACAGGCGCGCGCCATCACGCTTAGCTAATTTTTTTTATTTTTAGTAGAGATGGGGTTTCACTATATTGGCCAGGATGGTCTCGATCTCTTGATCTCGAGATCCGCCCACCTCGGTCTCCCGAAGTGCTGGGATTACAGGTGTGAGCCACCGCGCCCGGTCTCTTTTTTTCTTTTTCCTCTCCATTTCCCGGTCTAACGAAAGAACAAGCAGATACCTTAGCCAATCAGATTAAGATGATTTGCAGGCACTCACAAAGGAAAATGAAGAAGCCACGCTATTCATGTAGATAGATATAGATGTTGTAAATCAATGAACGCAAAAAAAAAAAAAAGAAAGAAAGAAAAAAAAAGAACTTCCCACAAATGCATAATGTACGTGGGAAAGGGAAAATGTGTTGAAATTTGGAGATATCACTACAAACTGTGAGTCATAGTGTCTAAATGCAATGGATTTCCTTTAGTCAGAGTTCTCTAGGTAACCCCGACGTAGATAGCTGATTTACGAAGATTTGTAATACAAAGTGATTACATTAGAGCAATAGTTTAGTTCGACAGCCAGTCACTGAGCCAGTTGACTGCCAGGTCCTGGACACAGGATCAGACTTGGTGCCCCTGAGATGCTCACAGTCCAATGGGAGGAGACCAGGAAACAAATAAGTGTTCCTCAAGCAACATTTCATGGGTGCACCTTTTCGTAAAACTTCTCACAATCCCGTACCCCACAAACACTTCTATAAAGTAGACAAGAAGGACTGTCCCTATTTTATAGATGAGTTGAAAAGCAGAGAGAAGAGACTCATTCACTGTTGCCCAGCTCTCATGGGACCAGGTCTTGTGTCCAGGCAAAAGTTTTTGCCATATATAAACCCTCTCACTCAACCCAGTTAAAATGTAATCTTTCAGCCGGGCATGGTGGGTCACGCCTGTAATCCCAGCACTTTGGGAGGCCAAGATGGGCAGATCACAAGGTCAGGAGTTCAAGACAAGCCTGGACAACATGATGAAACCCCGTTTCTACTAAAAATACAAAAATTAACCGGGTGTGGTGGCGCATACCTGTAATCCTAGCTACTCAGGAGACTGAGACAGGAGAGTCGTTTTAACCTGGGAAGCAGAGGTTGCGGTGAGCTGAGATTGTGCCATGGCAGTCCAGCCTGGGTGACAGAGCGAGACTCCATCTCAAAAAAAGAAAAAAAGAAAAAAATCTCTTACAATTGGAAAAGCACTTCCAGAATTTTCAGTGTTTGCAGGTCACCATTGTGAGGTTTATCATTGTACTATATGGAGAAAAATGCTACGTTTATTTGTACTCTCCTCGTCTGCCCCATGATGGATAAAGTGCTGAGACAGGATCTCTCACTGTCACTCAGGCTGGAGTGCAGTGGTGTGATCACAGCTCACTGCACTCGAGCTTTCCTCCCCACCTCAGCCTCCTGAGTAGCTGGGACCACAGACGTGTATCACCATGCCTGGCTAATTTTTTTTTTGATTTTTTTGCCGACATAGTCTCACTTTGTTGTTCAGGCTAGTCTTGAACTCCTTGCCTCGAGGGATCCTCCTGCCTCTGCATCCCAAAATGCCGAGATTACAGGCGTGAGCCACAGTGCCTAGGCCCCAATTTTTTTTTTTTAAGATGGGGTCTTACTATATTGCCCAGGCTGATCTTGAACTCCTGAGCTCAAGTGCTCCTCCCACCTTGGCCTCCTAAAGTGCTGGCATGAGCCACCACATTCGGCCCAGTGAAAATCTTCTGACTGGCCAGGCACGGTGGCTCACGCCTATAATCCCAGCACTTTGGGAGGCCGAGGCAGGTGGATCACAAGGTCAGGAGATTGAGACCATCCTGGCTAACACCGTGAAACCCCATCTCTACTTAAAAAAAAAAAAAAAAAAAAAAAAAATTAGCTGGGTGTGGTGGCGGGCGCCTGTAGTCCCAGCTACTCGGGAGGCTGAGGCAGGAGAATGGTGCAAACCCGGGAGGTGGAGCTTGCAGTGAGCCAAGATCGCGCCACTGCACTCCAGTCTGCCTGGGTGACAAAGCAAGACTCCGTCTCAAAAAAAAAAGAAAATCTTCTGACTTCACAACTCCTTCTCAAATGTCATGAACATTTTGAGAATTGTTGTCAAATTGGAGCAACCTGTATCAAATTCCTGTCATATATGGGCTATAAGATTTCAGGTAATTTCTTTTCTTTTTTTTCTTTCTTTTCTTTTCTTTTTTTTTTCTTTTGAGGCGGAGTTTTGCTCTTGTTGCCCAGGCTGGAGTGCAGTGGTGCGACCTCAGCTCACTAGAACCTCCGCCTCCTCGGTTCAAGTGATTCTCCTGCCTCAGCCTATAGCTGGGACTACAGGCATATGCCACCATGCCCGGCTAATTTTGTATTTTTAGTAGAGATGAGGTTTCACTATGTTGGCCAGGCTGGTCTCAAACTCCCGACCTCAGGTGATCCATCTGCCTTGGCCTCCCAAAGTGCTGGGATTACAGGTGTGAGCCACGGTGCCAGGCCTTGGAGAAAGGTTATTATCATTTATTTATTTTATGTATGTATGTATTTATTTATTTATTTATTTATTTTTTTTTTTTTTGAGACGGAGTCTCGCTCTGTCGCCCAGGCTGGAGTGCAGTGGCCGGATCTCAGCTCACTGCAAGCTCCGCCTCCCAGGTTTACGCCATTCTCCTGCCTCAGCCTCCCGAGTAGCTGGGACTACAGGCGCCTGCCACCTCGCCCGGCTAGTTTTTTGTCTTTTTTTTTTTAGTAGAGACGGGGTTTCACCGTGTTAGCCAGGATGGTCTCGATCTCCTGACCTCGTGATCCGCCCGTCTCGGCCTCCCAAAGTGCTGGGATTACAGGCTTGAGCCACCGCGCCCGGCCCCTGTATTTATTTTTTGAGACGGAGTCTCACCGTGTTGCCCAGGCTGGAATGCAGTGGTGTGATCTCGGCTCACTACAACCTCCACCTCCCGGGATCAAGCCATTCTCCTGCCCCAGCCTCCCAAATAGCTGGGATTACAGGCGCGTGCCACTAGGCCCAGCTAATTTTTGTATTTTTTTTTTTAGTAGAGGCAGGGTTTCACTATATTGGTCAGGCTGGTCTCAAACTCTTGACCTCGTGATCTGCCAGCCTTGGCCTCCCAAAGTGCTGGGATTACAGGCGTGAGCCACTGCGCCCAGCCACTGGTTGTTATCATTTAAACTAGAAACTGGCCGGGCGCGGTGGCTCACGCCTGTAATCCCAGCACTTTGGGAGGCTGAGACGGGTGGATTATGAGGTCAGGAGATCAATACCATCCTGGCGAATACGGTGAAACCCCAGCTCTACTAAAAATACAAAAAAAAAATTAGCCGGGCGTGGTGGCGGGCCCCTGTAGTCCCAGCTCCTTGGGAGGCTGAGGCAGGAGAATGGCCTGAACCCAGGAGGTGAAGCTTGCAGTGAGCCGAGATGGGGCCACTGCACTCCAGCCTGGACGACAAAGCCAGACTCTGTCTCAAAACAAAAAACAAACAAACAAAAAAACTAGAAACTAAATGTCTCCCAAAGTTAGCTTGGTTTGAGCCAGGAATGATTAAGGGCAGTCTGGAGATTAAATGGAAGATGAGGGTTGGTTAGATCAGATCTCTTTCACTGTCATTATTTTCTCACTGTTATAATTTTTGCAAAGGTGGTTTCCGCAATAAAAATATTTCACAAATTTTACAAAAGCAAAGGACCATGAGGACATGAGACTGGGACTCTTCCTTGGTTCAGGGAGGGTCCTGAACCAAATCGAAGGTCTGTAAAGCTTAAGCTCCGTTATTTCCAAATTTGTATCACCTCTGGTGACAGCGCAAGGAAAAAACAGAAAGCAATAACGCAGCATAGGGAGTTGGGGCCGGGCATTGCAATTCTAAATAGGAGGTTGAGTGAATGGCATCAGAGCAGACACCTGAAGATGCCACGCAGATATCCAATGAGGAAGGGAATGGGAGTGGGGGCACCGCTGCATTCGATTCTAGACTTGGATAACAGTGAGTGCAAAATCCCAGAGGTGCAGTGTGCCTCAGTGGGAAAAGCGAGGAGGGCAGCGGGACAAAGGGACCCAGAGAGTCCTGGTCACACAAGAAATCAGTGGCGGAGTAGGGACTGGAACTCGGATTTCCACTAGGTGTTATATATGGGCAGATAGCTAAACTAAGGTCCCTCCTTGACACATACATCGGTTTTTATTGGTTTGTTTTATAACCCCATCTCTACTTTGACGGTTTCCCCCAGACTTGAACCCGGTGTACTCAAGAGCTGCCCCGGTCCCAGGCTTCGCGACACAGCTGGCCTCATTCTTGCCTGCTCCAACTTTAATGTCCAAAGTTGGGTGGCTCCTCTTTTCCATGCCCTCTTACTGCATAGGACCAAATCTCAATTTTTTTTTTTTTTTTTCCAGACCAAGTCTTGCTCTGTCGCCCAGGCTGGAGTGCAGTGGCACGATCTCGGCTCATTACAGTCTCTGCCTCTCGGGTTCCACCGATTCTCCTGCTTCAGCCTCCTGGGTAGCTGGGATTACAGGCGGAAGCTACCACTCTGGGCTAATTTTTGTATTTTTACTAGAGACGGGGTTTACGACATTTTGGCCAGGCTGGTCTCGAACTCCTGACCTCAGGTGATCCACCCGCCTCAGCTTCCCAAAGTGTTGAGATTACAGGCATGAGCCATCGCGCCCGGCCAAATCTCAACTTTTATCCCCAGTAAATTTAGTCTTGTTAAGTCCGAACGTTTTAATAATTTACTCGCTGCAGGCAAACCGCTTAAACTAAATCCATCAGGCCCCCCGTATCCGAATCTCCCTTACGCGAGAAGCCGGCCATCTTTTGTGTGGCATTCTTTCTGGTTTCTGTAACTTTGCCCCTCCTTTACCCCAAATACGTGTCTTCATATCTGAATCTACACCAGTATCACAGATTTACCTTCTTTGAGAAGCCTCTATTTGAAGAAAAGAAAATTCAGGCTACTTGTAACCCTCTTATTATTATTATTTTTAGACGGAGTTTTCGCTCCTGTTGCCCAGGTTGGAGTGCAATGGCGCAATCTCGGCTCACCGCAACCTCCGCCTCCCGGGTTCAAGCAACTCTCCTACCTCAGCCTCCCGAGTAGGTGGGATTACAGGCATGCGCCACCACGCCCGGCTAATTATGTATTTTTAGTAGAGACGGGGTTTCTCCACATTGGTCAGGCTGGTCTCGAACCCCCGACCTCAGCCTCAGGTGATCCGCCCGCCTCGACCTCCCAAAGTGCTGAGATTACAGGCGTGAGCCAGCGAGCCCGGAACCTCTTCCTTCTTGATATGGCTGTCTCAGATGGCCAGCGGCCTCGGAAAGGCTTCCGGTTTCCCGGCAGGCCCGAGGGGGGGGGGCTGAACTTCCGGCCTCAGGACGCAGGCGCGGGCCGCTCATTTCTCTCTTTCCGGCGGTGCTCGTGAGCCCGGTAGCCATGTCGTATCCCGCTGATGATTATGAGTCTGAGGTAAGGTGGCCCTAAGCGCGCGGTGAGCTTCACGCCGGGGAGATCTGTGGGACCTCTGGATGTGGGTCCCGGCGCGAGGCAGCTTCTGGGCCGCGGCCAGCTCCGGCCTACCTGCCGCGCGGCCCTCAGGCTGCTCCCTCTGTTCCCGGCCCCTAGACAACCCTGGCTCTGCCCGCCCACTTCGCGTGTCCGGTTCGCTTGTCCTTCCCGTTTCTAAGACCGGAGACCAAGGCTTGTTAGAGATTTCTGTGTTTCTGCACCTGAGTTTTTTTGGTCTGGGCTCCGTCAGGTCAAATCTCGCTGATTCCCACAGCCTCTTGTCCTTTGCACCCGTAATGTATTGTCATTGTCCGTTTACTGTCGCTTTTCTCTAAGGCGTGTGAGTTCCTCAAAGGCAGGCACAGTGTCTTATCCGCGTCTGTATCCTTAGCTCTCTGCTTGGCATCTAGACTCTAGGATGAGCGTTTTGAATTCACGAGTTGGCGACTGTTCCTGACTGTCTCTTTCCTTCTAGGCGGCTTATGACCCCTACGCTTATCCGGGCGACTATGATATGCACACAGGTGAGACCACGGCTTAGGCTGGCTGAGTACTCGTAGGGATCAGTTCCTTTGGAATGTCTTAGAACCAGCTCTGACAGGCACCTGTTAAAAATTGCTCTTTGGTGGTCCAGGTTTGGAGTCAGTCGTGCGTGGGGTTGTATAAAGCCTAATAAACCAGGCTTTTTATCATAGTCCACCTCAGTCTCGGAAGAGAAGGATTTCTTACCTGGCTATGGTTTTCTTGTGTAAACTATTAGCCAAAGAAGAAAACCTGTTTTATTTTTGTTTTTTTTTTTTTTTTTGAGATGGAGTCTCCCTCTTTCCTCCCTGGGGCTGGAGTGTAGTGATGCGATCTCTGCTCACTGCAACCTCTGCCTCCCGGATTCAAGCAGTTCTCTTGTCTCAGCCTCCCAAGTAGCTAGGATTACAGGCACCCACCACCATTCCCGGCTAATTTTTTACTTTTTTTTTTTAGTAGAGACGAGGTTTCGCCGTGTTGTCCAGACTAGTCTCAAACTCCTGACCTCAGGTGATCCACCGGCCCCAGCCTCCCAAAGTGCTGGGATTACAGGCGTGAGCCACTGCACCTGGCCCAAAGAAGAAAATCTTGATGTGAAAAATTTAATTCAAACCAAGCCCGGATGAAATCTTTTGGGAGGTGTCTGAGGTTTCCTGAAATGTTATAGTGACTGGACTTAGTAGTCAGTGTTATCCATTGTTCTAAGTACGTTGTGTGCAATATTTTGTTTAATTCTTACAGCGGTTCTGTACATTCCTGTTGTCTCCTAAAGAAGAGAAAATAAGCCGGGCGCGGTGGCTCAAGCCTGTAATCCCAGCACTTTGGGAGGCTGAGACGGGCGGATCACAAGGTCAGGAGATCGAGACCATCCTGGCTAACACGGTGAAACCCCGTCTCTACTAAAAAATACAAAAAACTAGCGGAGGCGGTGGGAAAAGCCTGGTCCCAGCTACTTGGAGGCTGAGGCGGGAGAATTAAAGTAAACCGGGAGGCGGAGCTGCAGTGAGCTGAGATCAAGCCCTGCACTCCAGCCACAAACTGGGAGCCAGACTCAGTCTCGAAAAAAAAAAAAAAAAAAAAAAAGAAATAGGCCCGGGTGCTTGGTGGCTCCAGCCTGTCATCTCAGCACTTTGGGAGGAGATAGAAGCGGATCAGAGTCAGGAGATCAGGCGATCCTGACTAACGGGTGAAACCCGTCTCTACTAAAAATACAAAAAAAAAAATACCTGGACATGGTGGCAGACGCCTGTAGTCTCAGCTACTCGGGAGGCTGAGGCAGGAAAATAGCTTGAACCCAGGAGGCGGGAGCTTGCAGTGAGCGGAGATTATGCCACTGCACTCCAGCCTGGGGGACAAAGTGAGACTGTCTCAAAAAAAAAACAAAAAAAGAAGGGAAAATATAGCACAGAGATTTAATACTAACTTGCCACAAGTCATATATTTAGAAGGTGACAGTTATTCATTCAAGAAATATTAAATACCTGTTACACTTACATTCCAACAGTCTTGCTTCTCTCCCCTCTAACTCATACTTTTCTAGGCCCTGAGGGTACATCTGAGTACAAGACAGACAAGATTCCTGACTTCCTAGACTTGGGAGAAGGGTGCAAAAACAGATAAGAAGTGAAAAATAACTTTAAGTCGTGGTAATATTTTTGAAGAAACAGGGACAATGAGATTGGGAGTGACTTGAGATGTTTGTATCTCTGAGTGTTCAAAAGGGAATTTTACTCAGACCTGAGTTTAGTTTCTGGGGCGGTCTTGCCATTTTGTTCTATCATGTATGTGGGTTTGAAAGCACTCTGTGTTTGTTTTATCCAACCTCCAGGAGATCCAAAGCAGGACCTTGCTTATGAACGTCAGTATGAACAGCAAACCTATCAGGTGATCCCTGAGGTGATCAAAAACTTCATCCAGTATTTCCACAAAACTGTCTCAGATTTGATTGACCAGAAAGTGTATGAGCTACAGGCCAGTCGTGTCTCCAGCGATGTCATTGACCAGAAGGTGTATGAGATCCAGGACATCTATGAGAACAGGTATGGACTACTGGCTGAAAGGCCCTCTTTCTGGGTGGGACTGGCCTAGTATTACAGTTCCTACAAATGGGGCGAGCACTTTGTAAACAGTGCTTGGGGGGGTGGTCTTTGTGAGTCCTTGTGGCTAGGGACGTTTTATTTTGTTAGACTTTATTTTATTTATGTGTTTGTTTATTATTTTTTGAGATGGAGTGTCATATGTTGCCCAGGCTGGAGTGCAGTGGCAAGATCTCGGCTCACTGCTACGTCTGCCTCCCGGGTTCAAGTGATTCTCTAGCCTCAGCTTCCCAAGTAGCTGGGACTACAGGCATGTGCCACCATGCCTAGCTACTTTTTTTTGTATTTTTAGTAGAGAGAGAATTTCATCATGTTGGCCAGGCTGGTGTCAAACTCCTGACCTGAAGTGATGCACCCACCTCAGCCTCCCAAAGCGCTGAGATTGCAGGTGTGAGCCACCGCGTCTGGCCTAATTTTTGTACTTTTAGTAGAGACAGGGTTTCATCATGTTGGCCAGGCTGGTTTTGAACTTCTGACCTCAAGTGATGCACCCCCTTCGGCCTCCCAAAGTGCTAGGATTACAAGCGTGAGCCACCATACCCGGCCTGTTGGACTTTATATCCTCAGAAGTTTGTACAAAGCCTAAAATAATATCACTAATAACAATTGTAATAATAGTGATTAGCGTTTATTTTATTTATTTATTTTTTTTGAGTTGGAGTCTTGCACTGATGCCCAGGCTGGAGTGCAGTGGCTTGATCTCGGCTCACTACAAGCTCCGCCTCCCGGGTTCTCACCGTTCTCCTGCCGCAGCCTCCCGAGTAGCTAGGACTACAGGCACCCGCCACCACATCCGGCTAATTTTTTGTATTTTTAGTAGAGATGGGGTTTCACCGTGTTAGCAAGGGTAGTCTTGATCTCCTGACCTTGTGATCCGCCCGCCTCGGCCTCCCAAAGTGCTGGTATTACAGGCGTGAGCCACCGTGCCCAGCCGATTAGCATTTATTGTTATTACCAGGATAGATCTGTCAATGTTCAGTGTGTTCTTTCTGTTTTTTTACTCATTTACCCTTCACAGTAACCCCATGAAGTAGGAGTTTTTCTCATTTTGCAGATGAGAAGACAGCACAGAAATAAGTCATGTAGCTAGTTTAATGGATGTGCTGAGATTTGAACCTGCAGTGTCTGGTACCAGAGCCTAATTTCTGAACTGTGCTATGCAGCCCTTCAATGCATATCAGAGCAAGCTGAACTCTGCAGGTTTTGAGGGGCCGCCATTGTGTAATGGGCATTAGAGATAGGATAGATCAGTCGAAGCTGGGATAGTCAGGAGTGACTTCACCAAGGAAATAGAATTTAAGCAAGTCAGAAGGATGGGGGAGAGAAAGCAAATAGCCAAAGGCCTTTTGGATCAATGAATAGGATCTCTGACATATGTTTTATTTTTTTGTTGTTTTGAAAGAGCTGATTGTAGTTGAAAAGCAAAGGAAACCTCGGACATTGCATGGTTTTAGGCTTCACCCTTGCCACTCTCCTGAGCCTAAGTTCTACTTGGTGTGAACCCCAAGGTCCTTCCCACCCCTGCCACCCATTAGGTTGAGCTGAGAGATCAGCCAGGGGGAAGAGTCACTTATGACTGAGAAGAATTGTTCTGGGGGTTCGTTAGTAAGCAGGAGAGAGAAAGGGAGAAAACCTTGTTCAGAGGTTGAACACCTCCAGCCAAAGAAGGTGTGGCTTCGAGGTCTCTCACCACTAGCAAATGGATCCAAGTCATGCAGCACCAAAAGAGATTAGCAGCCGAAGGTGTTCAAGTGACACAACATCAAAACATGCCACCAATGATGAATCCGTATCTGTACGGGTCTCCAGCAGCCTCGGTTCTTGCCTCCTCACAAGAAGGAATTCGACTGAGGGGCACAAGGCAGAAGAAGAGAGGGAGGCAAGTTTGAGAGCAGGAGTGAAAGTATTAAAAAGCTTTAGAACAGGAATGAAAGAAAGGAAAGGACAGGTGGAAGAGGGCCAGGTGGGTAACCTGAAAGGCAAGTGTGCTGACGTGTGTTTCTTTATTCCCCAGGTCTTTTCTGATTAGAAGCATATAAACCAGTGCCTACAAAACTTAGCTGGGGCATAGTGGCGCATGCCTATAGTCCCAGCTGGTTGGGAGACTGAGGTGGGAGGATTGCTTGAACCTGGGGGGTTGAGGCTGCAGTGAGCTGGTGTGAGGCTGCAGTGAGCTGCGCAGTAGAGCGAGACCCTCTCTGAAAATAAAATTTAAAAATGGACCAGTGATGTTGAATAGAAATATAGCTAGACATGAATGTAATTTTAATTTTTCAGCCAAGTGAAGTGGAGATTTATTTAAAATATTATTTCTGTATGTAATCAGTATTTAAAAATTAAGGGGATATTTGCCCTTTTTTTCTTTATACTAAGTTTCCTAAATCCTGTGCGTATCAGAAATACTTGATTCATACTTAGATTTCATAGAGTTTGTGACTGGAAAAGTAGATTCAAATACTAAAGTAATTCCGAATAGACCTAACAGTTTTCCAATAACTGAGTTAAGTGTTGGTTTTTAAACTTAAATGACAACTAACTGAAATATAAGTTTAACTCTTTGCTTATGTAGTAGCCACATGTAGCTAGTGGCTACTGCATTGGGCAGTGCCGGCAGATACAGATGATAGCTGAAACCAAGCATCTTGTGAGTCTTTCTTTAGGAGAATGTAGTGAAGAAATGCTGGTGCCTTCGGAAGTATGTTTCTTTAGGGATGGGTGGGCAGGCAAAGAAAGGGTCTAGTAAAGGAAGCAGAAAGAAAAGTGAAAAGTAGATAGTAAATTGGCAGAGAAATGTCACAGGAACCAAAAAGTCTGCAGAAGAAACTTTGAGGAAGAGAGTATCACCAAATGTTTTAGTGAGGTCCAGATGAGAAAAAAGCCAGTTGAATTTGGTAACTTGGAGGGCCTTGGTAACCTTAGCAGAGTCAACGTCAATTGAGTGACAGAAGCAACAACCAGAGAGCAGTGAGGTGAGAAAGGGGAATTGATAAGTATAGGGGACACAAAGGGCCATTTAGAAGCTTTGTGTTTTGTTTCTGTGTTTTTTTTGTTTTTTTTTTTTTTTGAGATGGGGTTTCTCTTTGTTGCCCAGTCTAGAGTGCAATGGCACAATCTTAGCTCACTGCAACCTCCGCCTCCTGGCTCCAAGCGATTCTCCTGTCTCAGCCTCCCAGCTAGTTGGGGTTATAGGCGTGCACCACCACGCCTGGCTAATTTTGTATTTTTAGTGGAGACGGGGCTTCACCATGTTGATCAGGCTGGTCTTGAACTCCTAACCTCAAGTGATCCACTCGCCTCAGCCTCCCAGTGTTGAGATTACAGGTGTGAGCCAGCGTGCCTGGCCTGTTTCAGTGTTTCTTTTCTGTTCTATTTCTGTGTTTCTCCCCAACCCCCATCCCGTAGAGACAGAGCCTTCCCATATTGTCCAGGCTTGTCTTGAATTCCTGGGTTCAAGCGATCCCCCTATACTGGCCTCCCAAAGTGATGAGATTACAGGCGTGAGCCATCATGCCTGGCCTGTTCGATGTTTTTTAGGGGAACTTGAGCATGTTTATATGTTGGACTAAAAGAGTCAGAGAAGCAGGAGGGGTGGGGCTTGAGGAGTTTGGAGGAAAGTATTAATAGCTGCTGAGGGGATCAGGAGAAGAAAATTAAACAACCTGTTGCAGGTTTGTCAAGTAGCAGTGTTTGGATTGGATAGGCAGCGGTGTTTAAATTGGATGCTGTAGGTCTGTTGTGGCCTTGGACTGCAGCAGACTGATTTGCTTCTGTACTGATTTGCTTCTGTGTTTGGATGTGCTCCAGGAGATGGAAACGCTATGTGTTGAAGAATGGTGGCCAGAAACGTAGTTCTCATCTCAGGAAACAGCAAGCAGTTAAATATGGCTATAGTTAATGATACAGAGGCAGGAGATTATCCTGAAAAGCTTAATGGGTCCCTAACTGATACAAAAATATTATGTTCTTGTGTTGAGAAAGATTGAAGTGTGGAGTTGGGTTAAGGACAGTTGTGGACTTGAAGGGCTCTGGCCTCAGCTCTGTTTATTTGATATCTTCCCCTTTCTAAGCCTGGGTCTTCATCTGTAAAATGTTAGGATTGGCATTCTCCAGTCCTTTTGGAATTTTAGAGATTTTTTTGCTTAATTTTTAGCTGGACGAAGCTGACTGAAAGATTCTTCAAGAATACACCTTGGCCCGAGGCTGAAGCCATTGCTCCACAGGTTGGCAATGGTAGGTGTGAGCTCTTTATATCTTGTACACTGAGTGGTGTCCAGTGGCCAAGAGTCATTAGACAGAACGCTCAAGAGGTTCTCTGTCTGTCTAGCTCACCGCTTTGTATCCCCCGTGCTTGGTATATAGTAGGGCCTTAGTAAAATAACTTGTTGAAGGCTGGATGATTTAAGAGGGGACAGAGATCTCTCATATGTGGTAAAATTTAGATATTTGTACTGACTTGTTTCTATTTCCCTCTGTAATTTGGGGGTCATTACAGTCACTCTGGAATAAGCTCTCTAGCCTCCCACCTTACACTTTTTTAGATTCTGTCCTTTATATATGAGTGAGGTAGGCAAATCCAACTTCATGATTTTGCTTGTGGATACTCAGCTACCCTAGCACCATTTTTTTTTTTTTTTTAAGATGCAGTCTCGCTCTGTCACCCAGGCTGAAGTGCAGTGGCGCAGTCTCGGCTCACTGCAACCTCTGCCTCCCGGGTTCAAGCGATTCTCCTGGGTTCAAGCAATTCTCCTACCTCAGCCTCCCGAGTAGCTGGAATTACAGGCTCCCGCCACCATGCCCAGCTAATTTTTGTATTTTTAGTAGAGACGGGGTTTCACTATGTTGGCCAGGCTGGTCTCGAACTCCTGACGTCAGGCAATCCACCCACCTCAGCCTCCCAAAGTGCTGGGACTATAGGCATGAACCACTGCACCCGGCCTGCCCAGCTAATTTTTAAAAATTTTTTGTAGATGTGGGGTCACACCTTTGTTGACGTGGCTGATCTTGAACTCCTGACCTCAAGTGATCTTCCCAGAGTTCTGAGATTACAGGCATGAGCCACTGTGCCCAGCCACATTGTCTTGATTATTGTGTTTTTGTAGTAAGTTTTGAAATTGGGAATTGTAAGTCCCCCAACTTTGTTCTTTTTTTTTTTTTTTCCAAGATTGTTTTGACTATTCTGGGTCTCTTGAATTTCCTTATTAATTTTAGGACAGACTTGTCAATTTCTGCAAAGCAGCCAGCTGGAATTTTGAGAGGAATTGCCTAGAATCTGAAGATCACTTTGGGGACTATTGCCGTCCTAACAGTATTAAGTCCTCCAGGCCAGGCGCGGTGGCTCACGCCTGTAATCCCAGCACTTTGGGAGGCCGAGGTGGGTGGATCACGAGGTCAGGAGATGGAGACCATCCTGGCTAACATGGTGAAACCGCGTCTCTACTAAAAATATTTAAAAATTAGCTGGGTGTGGTCACGGGCGCCTGTAATCCCAGCTACTCGGGAGGCAGAGCTTGCAGTGAGCCGAGACTGGGCCACTGCAGTCCAGCCTGGGCAATAGAGCAAGACTCCATCCCCCCCAAAAAAAACACGAAACACAAAAAAAACAGTATTAAGTCCTCCAGTCCATGGATATGGGATGTCTTTGGTTTATTTAGGTCTTTGGTTGCGTTCACCAGTGTTTTGTGTTTTCAGTGTACAAGTCTCTCATTTTGTTTTTTGAATGTTTTTTGCACATTTACTCTTTTTTTTTTTTCTCCCTAAGACAGAGTTAGGAAGTCTCGCTGTGTCACTCAGGCTGGAGTGCAGTGACGTGATCTCTGCTCACTGCAACCTCTGCCTCCTGGGCTCAAGCAGTTCTCCTGCCTCAGCCTCCCGGGTAGCTGGGATTACAGGCGCCCGGCTAATTTTTATATTTTTAGTAGAGATGGTGTTTCACCATGTTGGCCAGGCTGGTTTTGAACTCCTGACCTCAAATGATCCACCCGCCTCAGCCTCCCAAAGTGCTGGGATCACAGGCATGAACCACCACGCCTGGCCTGAACATTTACCCTTAATTGACTAAACACAGAATGAGTTCAAAACTCATTCTGTGGCTGGGTGTTGTGGCTCATGGCTATAATTCTGGCACTTTGGGAAGCTGAGGTGGGAGGGTTACTTGAGGCAGGGAGATTGAGACCAGCCTGAGCGACATAAGGAGACCCCCTTCTCTACAAAAAAAAATTTTTTTTTTGAGACGGAGTCTCACTCTGTTGCCCAGGCTGGAGTGCAGTGGCCGGATCTCGGCTCACTGCAAGTTCCGCCTCCTGGGTTTACGCCATTCTGCCTCGGCCTCCCAAGTAGCTGGGACTACAGGCGCCCGCCACCACGCCCAGCCAGTTTTTTTGTATTTTTTTAGTAGAGACGGGGTTTCACCATGTTAGCCAGGATGGTCTCAATCTCCTGACCTTGTGATCCGCCTGTCTCGGCCTCCCAAAGTGCTGGGATTACAGGCTTGAGCCACCGTGCCCGGCCTAAAAAGAAAAATTTTTTTTGAAAAATTATCCAGGCATGGTGGCACATGCCTGTAGTCCCACCTACTCGGGAGGCTGAGGTGGAAGGATCACTTGAGCCCTAGAGGTCAAGATTGCAGTGAGCCATGATAATACCATTGCACTCCAACCTTGGCAACAGAGCAAGACTCTGTCTTCAAACAAACAACATTCTGAAATTAATATTTTCTTTCTTCCTTTCTTCTTTTTTTTTTTTTTTTTGACACACGGGTCTCACTATGTTGCCCAGGCTGGAGTGTACTGTGATCATGGCTGACTGCAACCTCTGCCTCCTGGGCTCAAGCGATCCTCCCACTTTAGCCTGCCGGGTAGCTGGGACTGTGGGTGCGCACTACCACGCTCTTCTAATTACTCCTGTGTGCTGGTTTATTTATGCACTTGGACGGCAGAAGTCTCTAAATGGAGAAGGGAAATAGATCTGAATGAGATCTTAATTTCATCGACGGAGATTGAGATTGATGGAGTCAAATGAGAAGTGGATTTTCTCATTGCATGTATTCTTGAGGCATATGCATAGCAATTTAGATGTTGTTTAGTCTTCAAAATTACCTTTATTCCTCCCCACCAAAGAGCTAAAGCAGCCAGGATACCCCAGTTTTATGGATAGTGAAGTACCCCTCTGCCATCTCTTTCAGATGCTGTCTTCCTGATATTATACAAAGAATTATACTACAGGCACATATATGCCAAAGTCAGTGTGAGTATTTAAGTGTCGCAGTGTTTTTGTTTTTTTAACTCTGTGCTATTTTTGTCCCTAGAACACAGTCATTTGTTTATATTGGTTCAGTGTCTAGGCGTGATTGGCCTGTTTTTGAGTTTTCTCTTAAGAAATGGTGGAAGGAACAGTTTAACCCAGAAGGCTGTTCCAGACACACCAACCTATATAACCTATGCATTCTTTTAAATTTATCTGTCCCCACAATTCTCCTGGACTGGGCAATCACCCATGCACTGGTTATAGGCTGCCATCCTCATAGGGTATTTCCAGGCACCTGCTGCTGCTTCTGCTTGGGGTTCTTTTTCCCTTCAGAGCACTGAGCCTCCGTTTCTCTGAAATGTACATAACACTGTCACTGTATGCCAAGCACAATGCTAGGCAGTTAGCACACATCTTCACATTTCTCATTCTACTATCAATCGTGCAAAGTTGGCACCTGAGGTGCCAAGAGGTTACTTTTTCTCAAATTCATCCAGCTAGTAAGTGACAAAACTCCTTGACTCTAGACCAGCTTGTTATAACATCAGTGTTCTACACATTATCCCAACTTTGGGCACTTGCTAGATTCTGTTCTTCCTGACTTCTAAATTATAGAGTGCCTAAAGTTTCTTTCTTTTCTTTTTTTTGAAACAGAGTCTCGCTCTGTCGCCCAGGCTGGAGTGCAGTGGCGCAATCTCAGCTCACCGCAAGCTCCACCTCCCAGGTTTATGCCATTCTCTTGCCTTAGCCTCCTGAGTAGCTGGGACTACAGGTGCCCGCTACCATGCCTGGCTGATTTTTTTTGTATTTTTAGTAGTAGAGACGAGGTTTCACCGTGTTAGCCACGATGGTCTCCATCTCCTGACCTCGAGTTCTGCCCGCCTCAGCCTCCCAAAGTGTTGGGATTATAGGCGTGAGCCACTGAGCCCGGCCTAGAGTGCCTGAAGTTTCTTAAAATGCCATCTGTACTATTTAAGGCCAGGCATGGTGGCTTGGGGAGGCTGAGGGCAGATCACCTGAGGTCAGGAGTTTGAGACCAGCCTGGCCAACATGGAGAAACCCTGTTTCTACTAAAAATATAAAAATACAGAAATCAGCTGGGCGTGGTGGCAGGTGCCTGTAATCCCAGCTACTTGGGAGGCTGAGGCAGGAGAATCGCTTGAACCCGGGAAGCGGAGGTTGCAATGAGCCAAGATTGTACCACTGCACTCCAGCCTGGGTGACAGAGCGAGATTTTGTCTCAAAAAAAAAAAAAAAAAAAAATGCCATCTGTGTTATTTATATACACCAATGACTTAATCTCTTATCTCTTTTTTTTTTTTTTTTTTTTTTTTGAGACGGAGTCTCGCTCTGTCACCCAGGCTGGAGTGCAGTGGCCAGATCTCAGCTCACTGCAAGCTCCGCCTCCCGGGTTTACGCCATTCTCCGGCCTCAGCCTCCCGAGTAGCTGGGACTACAGGCGCCCGCCACCTCGCCCGGCTAGTTTTTTGTATTTCTTAATAGAGACGGGGTTTCACCGTGTTAGCCAGGATGGTCTCGATCTCCTGACCTCGTGATCCACCCGTCTCGGCCTCCCAAAGTGCTGGGATTACAGGCTTGAGCCACCGCGCCCGGCCTAATCTCTATCTTTAGCCTCAGTTGCCCCACTGAAGTCCAGACTTGTATATTCAACTGTCAACATCTGCACTTGACTGAGAGTCATGTCAAGCTTAACACATCTAAAACTGAATTCTTATTTTCCCTCTAGTTTTTCCCATGGTAATCATCTCAATAAACGCTACCGTTAATTACCCAGTTATTTGGACTAAAAACCTTGGCATTATTTTTGACTTTTTCTGACATGAAATCCAGCAAATCCTGTTCAGTTCTGTCTTCAACATACTTCTTTTTGTTGTTTTGTTTTATTTTGTTTTGTTTTTGAGACGAAGTCTTGCTTTGTTGTCTAGGCTGGAGTGCAGTGGCATAATCTCGGCTCACTGCAACCTCTGCCTCCTGGGCTCAAGCAATTCTCCTGCCTCAGCCTCCCAAGTAACTGGGATTACAGGCATGCGCCACCACGCCTGGCTGACTTTTGTATTTTTAGTAGAGATGGGGTTTCGCTTGTTGCCCAGGCTGGTCTTGAACTCCTGACCTCAGGTAATCCGCCCGCCTCGGCTTCCCAAAGTGCTAGGATTACAGGCGTGAGCCACTGCACCTGGCCTTCAACATACTTCTTGAATCAGCCACTTTTCACTGCCACACTGCTGCTCACCTAGTTCAAGTCATTATCATCTCTTCCCTGAATTATTGCAGGAGCTGCTTACCTCGTGTCAGTTTCCACTCTTGGCTGTTTATGCTCAACATAATAACCAGCATGATCCTTTTGCTACATGTTTTCATCAGGTCACTCCCTCCCAATCCTACCATGACTTCCCAGCACATTTACTAATTCCAGGTTTTAGCCCTGTTTCCCTTCTCAGTCATTTCCTGAAACTTCCCCTCCCTCCCTGGGCTCCTGGCAATATTCTGTGGCACTTCAGAGTACTTATCTCTTATACATTGTTATTATTTGTTTATTTAGGGGAGGGAGTTTCCTCATCTACTAGAAGGTTAACTCCACCGGGTATGCACGTTGTCTTGTTCACTAATGTAACCAGTACCTAGAAGAATAATGTCCGATCATAATGGTGTTAATTGAGCATGTGTGTGCTTGCATGCATATGTAAATGAAGGAAATTGGCACCAGGATCTCCACCTAAGGAGGTCCTAGTTTCTCACAGTTACTCACCCCTCTTCTTGAGGATCACTTGATAGGTCTAGAACTCCTGCCACAGGAGCCACTGTCAGTAGTGGTAGGTGGAAAAGTGCTTGCTGCCAGAGTAAGGGGCCTTGTCTTTCTGGCATCCCAGTGGGATCTCTGACTACTTTATCTGATAGAAAGTAAAGATACCTGGCTGGGCGCGGTGACTCACGCCTGTAATCCCAGAATTTTGGGAGGCAGAGGTGAGTGGATCACAAGGTCAGGAGTTTGAGACCAGCCTAACTGATATGGTGAAACCCCGTATCTACTAAAAATACAAAAATTAGCCAGGTGTGGTGGGGTGTGCCTGTTGTCCCAGCTACTCGGGAGGCTGAGACGGAGGAATCGCTTGACCCCGGGAGGTGGAGGTTGCAGTGAGCTGAGATCGCAGCACTGCACTCCAGCCTGGGCTACAGAGCAAGACTGTCTCAAAAACAAAAAAGAGTAAAGATTCCTACTGCCATTGATGCTGAAGTTCAGGTGCTTTGTGGATATGCTAAGAGTCTAGCCATTATGTGTACATTGCTTTTTTGGGAACACCATGACACAATAGCCCATAGTATAGCTGCTTTTACCACCTCTAATCTCTCTGTTCAGTCTGTAGATGAAGATTCAGCAGAAGTTTTTTGATGCTATAATCTTTTTATTAGGTACCAGGGCTCCCACATAAATGACCAGTTTTAAGCCCCTGGGGAGTAGTTTTTCATTGAATATGCTTAGATTGTGCTTAATGTATTAAGCACCTTACATAATTTTTTAAAAACATAGATGGGGTCTTGCCATGTTTCCCAGGCTGGTCTCAAACTCCTGGGTTCCGGTGATCTGCTCACCTCAGCCTCCCAAAGTGCTGAGATTATAGGCGTGAGCCACTGCACCCAGCTACGTAATCTTACTTAATTGTGACTAGTCAACAATCTTTTGCCCACATTTTACAGAGAGATTAAATACCTTGTGAGAACCCCACAGTTAAGAGGTGGGACTGACTCCAAAGTTGTTTCTTCTCCATCACAAATACATTGTTCATGGTATGGTTCCCCAGCTCAGAAGCCATCAGTGGTTCTCAGATGCAAGCAACATAAAGCCCAGACCAAGGGTCAGCCACCTTCTCTGTGGAGGGTCAGATAATAAATATTTTACGCTCGCAGGCCATGATGGTTTCTGTCAAATCTGTTCAGCTATGTGTTTGTAGCAGTTATAACCAATATGTAATGAGTGGGTATGTCTGTGTTCCAGTAAAAGTTCTTTATTTACAAAACAGGTGATGGAATAGACTTGCAGGCCCCCTGACCTGGATTGTTGTTTGGCATTGGAAGACTGCTACATTCCTGGCCCATAGTCCAGTGATGCCCGGTGCAGCATTATCTTCTCTAACTCACTAGCCTTTAGGTGCCACAATTTAACTTCTTCGCCTTTGCTAGTGTGGTTTTTTGCTGAAACAGTTTTCCTTCTCTCTGCTTTGCCAGATCATCATGCCTGCTCTGAGGGTCATTTAAGGTCTGTTGCTGTAGAACCTAACCTCATGTTGCAGTATTCAGTGCCTCGACTGCTATAGGACTTTGTCTTCCCTCTCACTTGTGTATTTACATACTACCAAGGAGAGGACTGATACCAATTCTAATGTATTTGTTGACAGCTATCACAGTATACCATGGGTAAAACACATTAAAATTAAATATCTGTATCTTGATATCTCTGTTTTCTTTACAGGGGGGACCTTCCTTGGAGCAGAGGTTTGAATCCTATTACAACTACTGCAATCTCTTCAACTACATTCTTAGTGAGTCTGAGATTTGGCCAAGGGGTTGTGTGTGGTTATGATGAGGTTCAGCATTGGCCTCCAGCTTTTTTTTTTGTTTTTTTTTTTTTTTTAAGCAGGATCTTAATGTGTAGGTGGGAAAAGGGGAGGTCTTGTGATTCATGGTCCTTTTCAGAGAGAAATTACAAAGTATTCTGCAGCCTATGGAATGGGCAGAGTCATTGCTTTGAATCTGACTTTTCTGTGATCTCCTGCACAGATGCCGATGGTCCTGCTCCTCTTGAACTACCCAACCAGTGGCTCTGGGATATCATCGATGAGTTCATCTACCAGGTATCTGGTCAGCCTTAGCCTAATTTGAAGTAACTGGTCCATGCCACGAATAGCTGTTACTATTGTTTTTGTTAAAAAGCTGCATGGTGTAAAAATATCCCCATTATAGTATAAAATACCCCATGGCAGTAGACTCCAGTTTCAATTAGCTTTCTGAAGAGAAAGTGAAGCCTAAGCTCTCCAGATAGGAAGCTGGAAGTCGATAAGTTCAGCTCCTGACGGTCATCAGGCTCTTACTTGACCTTGTTAGGTGGTCTGGCTGGAAGAACACAGGCTTTGGAGCCAGGTGGAAGTGGATTCTAACCTGAGTGCTGCCACCTGCTGGTAGCTCTGTAACAGGGATGTGCTACTTAAACTAGGAGCCTCACTTTCTTTTTTTTCTTTTTTTTTTGAGACGGAGTCTCGCTCTGTCGCCCAGGCTGGGGTGCAGTGGCTGGATCTCAGCTCACTGCAAGCTCCACCTCCCGGATTTACGCCATTCTCCTGCCTCAGCCTCCCGAGTAGCTGGGACTACAGGCGCCCGCCACCTCGCCCGGCTAGTTTTTTGTATTTTTTAGTAGAGACGGGGTTTCACCGTGTTAGCCAGGATGGTCTCCATCTCCTGACCTAGTGATCCGCCCATCTCGGTCTCCCAAAGTGCTGGGATTACAGGCGTGAGCCACCGCACCCGGCTGCCTCACTTTCTTTACTCACACAATGGAAATGTTCTGTACCTTTTTTTTTTTTTTTTTTGGCGTGATCTCGGCTCACTGCAAGCTCTGCCTCCCGGGTTCACGCCATTCTCCCGCCTCAGCCTCCCAAGTAGCTGAGACTACAGGCGCCCGCCACCACGCCCGGCTAGTTTTTTGTATTTTTAGTAGAGACGGGGTTTCACCATGTTAGCCAGGATAGTCTCGATCTCCTGACCTCATGATCCACCCGCCTCGGCCTCCCAAAGTGCTGGGATTACAGGCTTGAGCCACCGCGCCCGGCCTTTTTTTTTTTTTTAAGAGGGTCTCATTCTGTTACTCAGGCTAGAGTGCAGTGGTGTGATAATAGCTTACTGCAGGCTAGAACTCCTGGGCTCAAGTGATTTTCCCACCTCAGCCACCTGAGTAGCTGCCACTACAAGGCCCGGATATTTATATTACTGTGGAGATGAGGGTCTTGCTGTGTTGCCCATGCTGGTCTTGAACTCCTGGCCTCAAGTGAGCCTCTTGATTTGGCCTCCCAAAGTGAGCCACCATGCCCAGCCATCTATATCTTGATTGTGGTGGTGGTTACTTAAGTGTATGCTTGATCAGAATACAATAGAACATTTTCATCACAATGAGAATATCACCTGCCTCAGAAGTTACTGTTCAAGGTCGACTAAGAACTGTGCCAAATGCAAATAAAGGACAGCAGCTGTGTGGCCTGGGGGTGAAAGTTCAGATTTTTGCTGTTTACTGGCCTTTTTTTTTTTTTATCTTTCGAGATGGAGTCTCGCTCTATTACCCAGGCTGGAATACAGTGGCGTGATCCTGGCTCACTGCAACCTCTGCCTCGTGGGTTCAAACGATTCTCTTGTCTCGGCCTCCCAAGTAGCTGGGATTACAAGCACCCACCACCATGCCCGGCTAATTTTTGTATTTTTAGTAGAGACGGGGTTTCTCCATGTTGGCCAGGCTGGTCTTGAACTCCTGACCTCAGGTGATCCACCGTCCTCGGCCTCCCAAAGTGCTGGGATTACAGGAGTGAGCCACCGCGCCTGGTTTACTGGCCCATTTTAAAATGGTAACATGTTCTGTTGTGGGCACATTACTTAACCACACTGTGCATTGGTTTCCCCATCTCTAAAACAGGAATTGCTGTGAATGTTACTGAGATACTACGTATAAAGTGCTTAGGATAGTGCCTGTCACAGAATAATTAATACATGTTGCCTGTTCATTGTGATGATGTTCAGTGCCATCATTATTCTTTTCCATCTTATTTAGCCCAGTCTTTCTATTTAAAAATACAAACTACAAGGTTGCTCACAACTGTAATCCCAGCATTTTTGGGGCCAAGGCAGTAGGATCTCTTCAGTTCTGGAGTTCGAGAAATAGAGACTACAAAACATAAAATAGACTGGGCGTGGTGGCTCTTGCCTGTAATCCGAACACTTTGGGAGGCCTAGGCGGGCGGATCACGAGGTCTGAGATGGAGACTATCCTGGCCACGATGGTGAAACACCATCTCTACTAAAATACAAAAAATCAGCCGGGCATGGTGGTGTGCGCCTGTAGTCCTAGCTACTCGTGAGGCTGAGGCAGGGGAATCACTTAAACCCGGGAGGCGGAGATTGCTGTGAGCCGAAATCTTGCCACTGCACTCCAGCCTGGCGACAGAGTGAGACCCGGTCTCAGAAAAAAAAAAAAAAAGTATGTCATTTGACAAAATAAAATTCTTTTCCCCCTTTGTGCTCTGTCTATAGCTCTAACTGGTTATTTCAGGATAAATTGGTATCTTAATAAAGATGTTATTGGAACTCCATAAACCAGGGAGACGTTGGGTATACAAAGTGCTGAAGTGTTAGGAGTGGTGAGCTGAGAAAAACCTTCATAGTGCTCCTTGAGAAAGAGGCTTCCTGCTCAAGATTAAGCTTCAGTGCCTTTTATAGCAAAGACCACAAACTGCACTAGCCTTGTTTTCCCTCTGGCTCCTTGGCTTGTGACATCCTCTTATTTGGAATACTTATAGATGAATAGCAGTCCTTTTGACTTAGAGCAAATGAAGAAGGATCATCTGTGCTGATTTTCTTTATCCCTCTTAAGATAATCATAATTCCCTGGGCTTAACCGGTGTTCTCGTTAAGGGGCTTACGGTGCTTTCTAACAAAGACTGTCCAGTGAGGGTCAGTGAGTGCCTGGTGTATTTCCTCCTGGCCAGGTAGATGCCACATGGGGTAGGTGGCTCTTCCTTGCCACTCTCTTTCATTGGTTTTTGTTTTTTCAAACTACAGATACAGTGAAAGTGCCTGCCTTCCTTGCTTTTGCAGAGGTATCAATTACTGTCTGGAAGGAAAGGCACCTTGTTGATGTCTCTCAGGCATTTACGTAAACATGACTATATAAAGAGAGATCGCCTCAAAAATGGTTACGTACTCTATCGTGCTATTTGTTGTGACTTGTTAACACTTAAACCATGTTTTCATAGACCTGACTTGTTCTTTTACTGCAGTATGTGTGCTGTGGGTATACCATGCCTCCGATGATGAACGTTTGGGTTGTCAGTTTCCACAGTTACAGACAGTGAATCAATGAATATCCATGTATATGTTATACGTAGGCAAATTTTTAGGGATCACTACCTAGAAGTAGAATTGTGGCTTGAACGATACTTACTTTTTAAGTTTTTTAAAGTCAGCTTACTGAGGTGTAGTTTTTTTCTTTATTTAAGTAAAGATGAGCCACCAGCTCGTGCCTGTTAATCCCAGCACTTTGGGAGGCCGAGGCAGGCAGATCATGAGGTCAGGAGTTCGAGACCAGCCTGACCAACATGGTGAAACCGCCGTCTTTACTAAAAATACAAAAAAATTAGCCGGGCATGGTGACGAGTACCTGTAATCCCAGCTACTCAGGAGGCTGAGACAGAAGAATTGCTTGAAACCGGGAGGCGGAGGTTGCAGTGAGCTGAGATTGTACCACTGCTCTCTAGCCTGGGCGATAAAGTGAGACTCCGTCTCAAAAAAAAAAAAAAAAAAAAACAGATGTGAACCACCATGCCCAGCCACGAAGTGTAGTTTATACAATAAAGTGTACCAGTTATCAGTGTACAGTTGATGAGATTTGACAAATGTGTACAGTGCCACAATCAAGATAAAGAACATTTCAATCACTTTGAATTATAATAAATAGTAATATATTGCCCCACCAATGGGCTGTATCAAATTATGCTACTACCAGCGGTGTTTGAGAGCAACTGTTGGTTTTTCTGTTTGTTTGTTTAAGAGATGGGGGTCTTGCCTTTATGGTCCAGGGTGGAGTGCAGTGGTGTGATCACAGCTCATTGCAGCCTTGACCTCCTGGGATCAAGCAGTCCTCCCACCTTAGCCTCCTGAGTAGCTGTGACTACAGGTGCACCCAGCTGATTTTTAATTTGTTGCAGAGATGGGATCTTGAACTCCTGGGATCAAGTAGTTCTCCCTCTTCAGCCTCCAAAAGTGCTGGGGTTATAGACATGAGCCACCACACCTAGCCAAGAGCAACTGTTTTCTATACTGGATATTATCAGTCTGTCTAATTTTTGTCAGTTCAGTGGGAAAGAAATGATAATTCATACTTTTCTGGCCCGGCACAGTGGCTCATGCCTGTAATCCCAGCACTCTGGGAGGCCGAGGTGGCAGATCACTTGAGGCCAGGAGTTCGAGACCATCCTGGCCAACATGGTGAATCCCCGTCTCTACTAAAAATACAAAAATTAGCTGGATGTGATGGCGCATGCCTGTACTCCCAGCTCTCCAGGGGCTGAGGGGTGAGAATCACTTGAACCTGAGAGGCGGAGGTTGCAATGAGCCAATATCACACTACTGCACTCCACCCTGGGCAATAGAGTGAGACCCCTTCTCAAAAATGAAAAAAAAAATCGGCCAAGGCGGGCGGATCACGAGGTCAAGAGATAGAGACCATCCTAGCTAACACAATGAAACCCCATCTCTACTAAAAATACAAAAAAAAATTAGCTAGGCATGGTGGTGGGCGCCTGTAGTCCCAGCTACTCGGGAGGCTGAGGCAGGAGAATGGCATGAACCCAGGAGGCGGAGCTTGCAGTGAGCCGAGATCGTGCCGCTGCATTCTAGACTGGTTGACAGAGCAAGACTCCGTCTCAAAAAAAAAGAAAAAAAAAAATCATACTTTTCTGATTTCTCAAGTTAATCATCAATTTTGTTTTCTTTGAAGTAATCATCACTGTTTTCTATTTGATTACTTTTTTTATTGCATTATGAGAATTCTTTTTTTTTTTGGTTTACGCCATTCTCCTGCCTCAGCCTCCCGAGTAGCTGGGACTACAGGCGCCCACCACCTCGCCCGGCTAGTTTTTTGTATTTTTTAGTAGAGAGGGGGTTTCACCGTGTTAGCCAGGATGGTCTCGATCCCCTGACCTCGTGATCCGCCCATCTCGGCCTCCCAAAGTGCTGGGATTACAGGCTTGAGCCACCGCGCCCGGCCATTATGAGAATTCTTTGTGGGATTTTTTTTTTTTTTTTTTTTTTTGAGACAGAGTCTTTTTCACCCAGGCTGGAGTGCAGTGGCACGATCTCTGCTCACTGCAATTTCCACCTCCTGTGTTCAAGCGATTTTCCTGCCTCAGTCTCCCGAGTAGCTGGATTATAGGTGTGTACCACCACGCCCTGCTAATTTTTTTTTTTTTTTTTGTATTTTTTGTAGAGATGGGGTTTCACCATGTTGGCCAGGCTGGTTTTGAACTCCTGACCTCAAGTGATCTGCCCATGTCGGCCTCCCAAAGTGCTTGGATCACAGGTGTAAGCGCCACCACACCCAGCCTGAGAATTCTTTATATATTCTGGATATTCTTTTTTTTTTTTTTTTTTTTTTTTTCTCCTGAGACAGAGTCTTGCTCTGTCACCCAGGCTGGAGTGCAGTGGCACGATCTCAGCTCACTGCAACCTCCGCCTCCCAGGGTCAAGCGATTCTCCTGCCTCAGCCTCCTGAGTAGCTGGGATTACAGGCACGTGCCACCATGCCTGGCTATTTTAGTTGTTGTGTTTTGTGGAGGTTTTTTTTTTTTTTTTTTTGAGATGGAGGTTTGCTCTTGTTGCCCAGGCTGCAGTACAATGGTGCGATCTCGGCTCACCACAACCTCCACCTCTGAGATTCAAGCGATTCACCTGCCTCAGCCTCCCGAGTAGCTGGGATTACAGGCATGTATCACCACACCTGGCTAATTTTGTATTTTTAGTACAGATGGGGTTTCTCCATGTTGGTCAGGCTGGGGTCGAACTCCGGACCTCAGGTAATCCGCCTGCATCAGCCTCCCAAAGTGCTGGGATTACAGGCGTGAGCCCCCGCACCCAGCCTATTTTTGTATTTTTAGTAGAGACGGGGTTTCACCAAGTTGGCCAAGCTGGTCTCAAACTCTTGATCTCGTGATCCGTCCACCTCAGCTTCTCAAAGTGCTGGGGTTATAGGCGTGAGCCACTGTGCTTGGCATATTCTTTGTTTTTGTATTATAAGATTAGCAATTTTTTGTCCCACACTCTAGAATAAGATAATTTTTTGTGTTTTGAGACAGAGTTTTACTCTGTCACCCACACTGGAATGCAGTGGCACAACCTCACCTCATTGCACCCTCTGCCTCCTGGGCTCAGGCAGTGCCCCCACCTCAGCCTCCTTAGTAGTGGAGACTACAGGCGCCTGCCACCATTCCTGGCTAATTCATTTGTTTTTGTTTTTGTTTTTTTTTTTTTGAGACGGAGTCTCGCTCTGTTGCCCAGGCTGGAGTGCAGTGGCCGGATCTCAGCTCACTGCAAGCTCCGCCTCCCGGGTTCACGCCATTCTCCTGCCTCAGCCTCCTGAGTAGCTGAGACTACAGGCGCCCGCCACCTCGCCCGGCTAGCTTTTTGTATTTTTTAGTAGAAACGGGGTTTCACCCTGTTAGCCAGGATGGTCTCGGATCTCCTGGACCTCGATCCTCGCCTCGGCCTCCCAAAGTGCTGGGATTACAGGCTTGAGCCACCAGCCTGGCCTCATTTGTATTTTTTATAGCTTTGGGGTTGCCATGTTTCCCAGGCTGGTCTTGAGCTCCTGTACTCAAGTGATCTGCCTACCTCAGCTTCCCAAAGTGCTAGGATTACAGGGGTGAGCCACTGATCCCTGCTGGAATAGTTGAAGAACAGTCTTAGAGCTTCTAAGGACCTAGGTTTTAGGTCTGTGATTTCCAAACCTGATGCACACCAGATTCAACCAGAGAACTTAAAAAAATTGAGTAGGCAGGTCTGTTGTGTTCCATCTATGTGACTGATGGAGCCAGGCCAGCAGTGCTTCCAGGTTCTACTTCTGTCCCAAACGGATTCCTGTGGCCTGTCTTCTCTGTGTTCCTTGTTCTTGGCCAGATGACTCTGGTTGAGAGTGGTAGAGAGGACATAGTCTGGGAACTGATGGTCAGCTGTGGTAGGGAAGGCTCACACGTGCAGATACCTACTACCACATCACCGCTCATAACCCAGGCCGTGCCACGGTCTAGCTGCATCTGAATAGATGGTACAAGAGCCCCTGGGGTGTTTCTGGTGACCAGCTCTACTGCATTGTGAGGCCCAGAGATAGGAAGTGACTTCAGGTTGTGTTTGACTCCAGATTGGATGTTTTTACCACAGACTACCTCTAATCCTAGAGATTTTTACTTCACTGTGTAGTATAACATTCAGTAATGAACAAAATTCACAAGTTAGTCAAAGACGGCTTTGAAAAACAGTGTACAGAATGGTTTAGAATGAGAAGTGGACGTCTCAATCACCTCGCCCCGTCCAGAGCCAGAGCATTGCCTCGTTTTCAGCATTATGCACATGGACGATCACTTTGGGCTTATACCACTACTGCATATTTCCTTTCTTCCTCAACAGTTTCAGTCATTCAGTCAGTACCGCTGTAAGACTGCCAAGAAGTCAGAGGAGGAGATTGACTTTCTTCGTTCCAATCCCAAAATCTGGAATGTTCACAGTGTCCTCAATGTCCTTCATTCCCTGGTAGACAAATCCAACATCAACCGACAGTTGGAGGTATACACAAGCGGAGGTGAGTGCAGCAGGCCGACAGCTGCGGCCTGTGAATTTCCAGCTGCTTGCCGTCTGTTCTAAATGAATAGAATCTTGCAAGTAAAGCAGATGAGTCACCATGTCTTAGATGGTGGTCTGTTGACTCTTTGTAGGTGCTCGAGTACAAACAGTAGCAGAGTATTCATGCTGGGGGCTCTGGGGCTTGGGAGTCCGTTGGCCAACACACTGAACCAGCATGTTGAGATTTACGTTTGTAAACACTTCTACTGTGTCTCCAGTGCTTTTGTTTAGATAAGCACTTCTCACACGTGTTGGTGTCAGAGCCACTTTACCCTGTTAAAATATTGAGAACAACAAAATGTATCTATACTTAAAAAAATTTTTTTTTTTTTTTTAAGTGAAGAGTGGCGTTCTTGCTGGTCTCTCTGGCTTCATACAAGTTAGCTGGCTTCTCATTTCTGCTTCTGCATTCAATCTGTTGCAGTGTGTTCTTTTGTTTGAAGCACATGAAGAAAATCTGACCCAGGCACTGTGGCTCACACCTGTAATCCCAGCACTTTGGGAGGCTTAGGCAGAAAGATCGCTTGAGCCCAGGAGCTTGAGATCAGCCTGGGCAATATAGTGAGACTTTGTCTCAAAAAAAGTGTTTAAATTGGCCGAGCATGGTGGGTGGGGTGCCCCTGGAGTCCCAGCTACTTGGGAGACTGAGGTGGGGGGATTGCTTGAGCCCAGGAAGCAAAGGTTGCAGTGAACTGAGATCACACCACTGTACTCTAGCCTGGGCTACAGAGCGAGAGGTTATCTGGAAAAAAAAAAAAAAAGAAAGAAAGAAAATCTGGCTTCACGCAGATAGAGAAAGGAAGGAGTTTTTTGTTGTTTGTTTTTGAGACAGGGTCTTGCTGTGTCACCCAGTCTGGTCTTGGACTCCTTGGCTCAAGCAATCCTGCCTTGGCCTCCCAAAAGTGCCAGGATTATTGGAGAGGATTTTCTTTGATACTACACCATGTAGTAGTATGTATAGGTTGAATATTACTGATTTGAAAATTTGAAGTCTGAAATGCTCCGAAATCTGACTTTTTGAGCACCCACATGACACCGTAACTGGAAAATTCTACCCCCAAGCCCATGTGACCAGTTGCAGCCAGAACTTTATTTCATGCACAAAAGTTATTTAAAAGATTATAATAAAATTACTTTCAGTCTGTGTGTATAAGACATATATGAAAAATAATTGAATTTTATGTTCAGATTTGAATCCTATCCTTAAGATACCTCATTAGGGCTAGGTGCCATGACTCACGCCTATAATCCTAGCACTTTGGGAGGCCGAGGCGGGCAGATCACCTGAAGTCAGGAGTTCAAGACCATCCTGGTCAACATGGTAAAACCTCATCTCTACTAAAAATACAAAAAATTAGCCGGGCTTGGTGGTGGGCACCTATAATCCCATCTACTTGGGAGGCTGAGACAGGAGAATCATTTGAACCAGGGAGGCAGAGGTTGCAGTGAGCCGAGATGGCACCACTGCACTCCAGCTTGGGCAACAGAGTGAGACTCCGTCTCAAAAAAAAAAAAAAAGATATATCATTAGATGTAGGCGGATATTAAAAGTTGCAAATCCAGAACTCTTCTGGTCACAAGCATTTATAGAAGTATACTCACCCTGTACTTTGAAATCACCATTGGTAGTTTCATACAGATTAGGTGCACTGAGGAATCTGAAACTGTATTAGTGAATTTTTCTTTTGTTATATTAACGTTATTGGTCACTCCTGTAATTTGAATGAGTTCCTTATATCCATGTGTGACTTTTTTTTCCTGAAACAGAATCTACTCTGTTACTTAGGCAGAGTGCAGTGTCATGATCTCAACTCACTGCAACCTCTGCCTCCGGGTTCAAGCAATTCTCCTGTTTCAGCCTCCCAGGATATAGAAAGGAAGGATTACAGGCACGCACCACCACACCCAGCTGATTTTTGTATTTTTAGTAGAACAGAGTTTGACCATGTTGGCCAGGCTGCTCTTGAACCCCCGAGCTCAAGTGATCTGCCTGCCTCGGCCTCCCAAAGTGCTGGGGTTACAGGCGTGAGTCACTGTGCCTGGCCATGTGTGATTTTTTAAAAAAAACTTGGTTCACTGAGTTATAAAGATCTTCCAAATGTTAACACATTTTATTACATTTTTTTTAAAAAGTCACATTTGTTACTTTTGCCACTGACATCAGGTAAGCATTTATTCGTCAGCTATAGAGCTTGTAGTGGCAGATACAAGTTTTACAAAATTCCATTTTTGCTTAATAGCTTGAATTTTTATTTATTTTGAGATGGGGTCTCACTCTGTCACCCAGGCTGAAGTGCGGTGGCAAAATCATGGCTCACTGCATCCTCGACCTCCTGGGCTCAAGTGATCCTCCTACCTCAACCTCCTGAGTAGCTAGGACCACAGATGTGCAC